>NC_079506.1:90761551-91061551 GCF_030052815.1 Hevea brasiliensis
GGCACAAAGTAATGAATGGTTGACACATGGTAGGTAGATCCAGCAATAGATAGACATTGCTACAAACATTGCTGGTGAAATAGTAGAGTTTGAAGGATTAAGTTAATCATGAGAAATCATTAAGTTAAAACCAATGCACACAATGTAATAATGATCCTTCCTTTTTTTCATTTTGGGCACATTTATATGTGTAGTCCATCTATTAAGAAAGTTTTTTCATGTGCTCAAAACGTGTCATGCACATTCCCCTAATTAATTAAAATTTTATAAGAAATATATTTTAAATAATATTTTTCTCAACCACAAATAATATTGACAATCACACCTTTAAATTTTATTAATCAACTTTTAGATTTCATATTTAAGTGTCTATTTAACATTAAATTTTAAAGATCTAAATTTTTTTAAATAAAAGTATTATTTTAAATATTATTAAAAAAATAGTTAAAAAAAATTATTTTATTATTTTAATATTCTTATGACTAAAATTTATTAAATTTAATTTTAAATTATTTTTTAATACTTTGTTACTAATATATTTAAAAAATAATAATTTTCTCAATAACAGTTTCAACAACAATGTCAAACAGGCTCAAAATTGATTAGAGACTCTAAATTGATTAAATTGCTATCATATGTCTTGATTAGATAATTTATTATCTATCTAAGTTGATTCCATAAATTTATGAATCAAGATTTTCGATCTTCATTTTCTGATTTATAATCCAAAACTTGAATGCATTATTTTTATTTTTATTTATATTATGACATTTCTTCATATATTCTTCCCTTCCTTTTTTTTTCTTTGGGTAAATATCCATGAATTTTCATTGATGGCTTTTTTAAATTGAATTTTTATTCACTTTTTATTCTTTTTATATGATATGTGTCTATTTAAAATATATATGGATTTATATCTTCGCATATGTATTCATATGAATGGATTTGAAGTTTTCTCTTTAATATCACGTCCTTTTGCTTCCCTTGATAGTAGTTTTTTTTTCTCGGAGTATTTGATAGTTTTTTTCTTCTTTTCAAAATATAGCATGAATTGTTGATTCATTTTGATTAAAAGTTTTAGATGCTCAAGTATAAATAATAATATTTTATTATAGAATTTGAGCAACTTATTCCTCTTTTGGTACTTTTAATTTTTCTACGTACAAGCTAGTAAATTCTCAAAAAGATAGTATCTTTTGTTATCTAAAATAAATAAATAAAAAATCATTTATTACCCGAAAATTTATTCTCTGTTGTTCAAATTATCGTTCAATAAAATTTTTTAATTATTTATATTTATATTTTTTTTATAAAAAAATTATATTGTATTTATATTATGATAGTTATTAATAAATTGTCAAATTTTATATAAAAAAAAATCACATAAGTGATATAAAATATAATACAATTATCTCAATTCGAGCTGCAATTAAACACTTTCCTAGAGGAAATTCGTGTATTTATCATTCTCTTTTCTCAATCACCTTGCAAAATAATGAAAAAATAAATAATTTGGCAATCACTCATTAATTTTTTTATTTATTTTCAAGAAATACTCGACTCAATTTATGTGTATCAAAATTAAAGGCATATTTGATGCAATGGTTGTCATACAATTGATTATTATTAAATGCTAATGGTGAAGCGAATGATTAAAGGTAAAAAAAATAACATGCACTTAAAATTTTCTGTTTTCAGTAATATAATTATAATAAAATCTCTAGTTACTAATTTTTAAAAAATTGATTCAAAAGTTATATTTATCAAATATTTTATATTAATAATTGGAAAATTAAAAACTAAAAATTGATTTCACTACCTAATCTATTTGATCCAATGATTGAAAGTATATATAATTCAAATTAAGTTTGAGTCATCACTTCCTTAATTAATTTTTAGGGCTATGTATAGTTTTTGAAGGTTTCGAATCGAATCGAATAATCATATCGAACTGACAGCAATAATACAGAACCAAACTTATTTTGATACTTTGATTCGATTTTAGTTTTTCACTAAGAATCAAATTTTATTGAATTTTGATCATATCAAAATCGAACTAAAAATCAAATTTATATATATATTTTTCTATAATTTTTTTAAATGCATTATATATTTTCAATATAACTATATATAAATATATGTATATATAATTATCAACTATATAACTTAATATTATATTTTATTTTCTTAATAATTTTAGTTATAAATACATTAAATTATCTTATAATTCTTAATATATATATATATATAATAAATAGTTAAAATGTATATTAACTATTTATATTATATAATATACTTAATTCTAAATTATATATGAACTTAATAGTTAAAGATTATATAATTTTAAAATAATTAAAAGATATATTACATAATATATTTTGTATTAATAACTAAATTTAAAATTTAAATATTAATTAAGTAGACTTTTTAAGGAAATAAAAAATTATTTTAAAAATAAAAAATAGAATCGAAATTGTATTAAACCGAATTAAAATAAAAAAAATAATTGAAATCATAATCAAATTGGTGAAGAATTAAACTGAAACTGTATCAAAATTTTATTTAGATTTCGATTTCTAAGCAAACTCTAAACTGAACTGAAACTATATATTCTAATTTCTCTTAAAAAAAAAGCTCAACTGTTCAATTAAACTGGTGCTAAATTTACTGTTTTAAGAATTTTAAAGATACATTTTTCAATATAAAACTCAATACATTGATACTGAATTGGATTAAAGCTATAAAATAATAGAAATTCAGAGACTGGCTTTCAGGGAAAGAGGAATAATGAATAAAGCTACAAAAACTGCTTTTTCTTACCAATATTCAATAATAGCTTCAACTTCTAAAATCACTTTTGCAAAACCGCAAATCACGGTCAAAATCACCACCACTAATTACCCACCACCATGTGTCCAATCTCATCTACACTCACTTACCTTCTAAACCTCCCATTGGTCACACCACCCCAACTCTAACATTCTACGTCAATCTCCACTCACTTGCCGCCACGTCATCCAAACATCTTGATCTAATGATCTTTCTACCATGGAATCACCACCCAAAACGGAAAATGGAAAGTTCTTCGCTGTTTCGGTTACTCACTGAGTGGACTGTGGACCAGGGTTGTCTCGCTCTTTTTGGGGTCCGAGTTGGTGACTCGGACCGCAAGCGCCATCATCACACACAAACTCTGAAATTGCATTTTCATCATGGCTTTCCCTTTGACCCTTTAAAACCCATCTGTCTCTTTTGTTTTCCACCATCACTGAAGCTTCAATTTCGTTTCTTTCTGCAATGGCGGATTATCCGGATTCTGTCGCTGAACAGGTACCTGGCACTCCCGGAATCCGGGAAGTGAGGTCCGATATGGGGCCGGAGAGTTTCGGGATTTGCGCCCAACAGAATGGCGGGAACCAAGGGACGAGGAAGGTGGGCTTGCGAGCAGAGATTGATACGTCGCCGCCGTTCGGGTCAGTCAAGGAGGCTGTGACTCGGTTTGGAGGAAGTGGGTCTTGGATTCCCTATTACAAGGTTGGAAAATAGTTAGTGACATTGGCTACTTTTTCTCTTTTGTTGGTAAATTATTTAGAATTACATTCTTAAGATTGGGTTTTTGCTAGGAAATTGATTGATTTGAAGTAACCTGAATGGAATTTTGAGTTTGTTGATTAGGGAAATTTAATTTCTATTAAGCTTTGGGAGATTTTAGTTTCATTGGATATTGACATTTTCAATAAAAGATGCTATTTCTATACATCAAAAGTGGGATCCACAATTTGATCCAATTGATGAATATAATCTAAAATGACATTGATTTTTCATGCATTAATTGTTAACTATTTGTATTCTTAAGCTAAACCATGTAATGTTAATTCCATTTTTTCTATTTTTTTTTTCTAATTTATAATTAATGTTGGATTTGAAATTAAGATGTTTATAAGATTCAGAATGTCTGAATTCAGTTTTCTTGTAGTCCTCTTTTCTACTGTGAAGGTGAGATTCAGATTTCAGATGGCTTCTTAACTTGTTTACTTAAGCATAACTGTAAATTTACTAATTTAACCAATTCCAATTTTTTGCAACCATAAATTTGTTGAGGATTGATTTGACATGCCTTGATCTTGAATGCCAGAATCTACTCATGCATAAGTATTATGTTTGCCATGCAAAGTATTAATAATGTAGATTTTTCTTTTTCTTTTCCATTTAGCTATGAAATCGAGACTTGCAACTTGAAATTGAGACTTACAATCCTGGAAATGATTGCAGTACCACTTAACTAAAGCTTATTTGTGTGAATGTTTAATGTTGATTCTGGTGAGTATTGCAATTTGTAATTTGTTTCATATCATCCCTTTTTTTTCTCATTTGAAAGAAGATTGTCGTGAACAGCAGGGCTTTGAGGAGATGGACATAAAGAAAGTTGAGGAACAGGCAGCAGAATTGGAGAAGGATCTTATTGTGAAAGAATTGGAAACGCTTGATGTTCTTGAAGAACTTGGAACTACAAAAAGAATCGTCGAAGATTTAAAGCTGCAGCTACAGAAAGCAGCACTGAGATGTATGACAATCCCGGATGAGCAGATGTCAAGTCCTGCTATCAAAGAAATGAACAAGGAAAATTGTAGCTTTCATGTCAACAACCGAGAGCAGAGGATGGGAAATTTGAGCCCTTGCCCTTCATCGTCCCCTGACTTGATCTTAATGGAATTGAAGCAAGCAAAACTTAACCTTGGTAAAACTATTAATGATCTTGGAGTCATTCAAACTTCTGTTGAGTCTTTGAATAAGAAAATGAAGAAAGAGAAAACCTTTCTTGAGAAAACCCGAGAGAGGCTAACGTCAAAATTTGCAGGGGTGTTGTCTTTGGAGGAGGAGCTAAAACAGGCAAGAGTGAAACCATGTATTGCAGACAGTGCAGTAACTGATTACAAGGCAGAGCAGTTGAAGAAAATGGCCGAAGCTGAGAAGTCAGAAGTTTCAAAAGCAATTTTAGCGAATGAACAAACCAAGACAAATTTAAAGACTGCTGAATTGAGGTTGCTTGCAGCCAAAAAAATGGAGGAAGCGGCAAGGGCAGCAGAAGCCGTTGCCCTAGCCGAAATCAAGGCTCTATCAAGCAATCAGAACTCATCGGGATTTGTATTGCCAGAGCCTGAGAAAGTAGCCTCATTTGAAGCACGAACTCCATTGACCCCTAAAGCTCAAAAAGGGCTTGCCAAGAAAGTGGAGGTTGCAAAGCTCCAAAAGCGTGAAGCTAACATGACTAAAATGTCTATTCTAACGAAATTGAGGGATGCAACAGAAGAAGTAAAACAAAGTAAACATGCCTTAGAAGAAGCTTTGAACAAAGTTGAAATGGCAAATAGAAAGCAATTTGCTGCGGAAGAGGCTATTCGCAAATGGATGCCAGAGAATGATCAGGAGGGACAGGCAGCATATTATGCAACTAGGCTTAATAGTTTCCATTTGCTTCAACCTGATAACCATCAAGATTCTCCACTAAATGAAATGAGGAATTCCAATCTAGCTAATGATGATCCAAAGCCTGTTTTAAGATCAACAGTTTCAATGCGGGATGTACTCAGCAGGAAGCAAGTTATGCCTGAAGAATATGCAATGGCAAGGCCGACAGAAGGCCGTGAAGAACGACAGAAGGTCGCTTTGAGTCAAATGCTTCATGAACTGAGAGAGGATCTAACATTTCATCCCAGAGCTGAGAAAGATGGAAGTGATCAAAAGCAGTTGTTTGCACAAAGGAGAAAGTTCGGGTTCATTCACATATCATTGCCTATGACAAAACCAAGTAAGAAAAAGACTCAAGATTTCAACAATGCGATGCATTAGACAGAAGAATGTTTTGTGATTGAGTAGTGAAAATTTTCTTTCCTTTGTTGCCTTGTGTTGGTCTTGAGTTTTGGTTTTAGCTTGCTTCTGTTGTTTGCGCCCATTCAGGCTTTGTTTAGATATTCTTTCCTTGTAAAGATGTATTGTGTGTGGTTCTTATACATCCATAGCCTGGACTTGGCCCTTGGTCTAAGCTGGAATCTATTATAATTTGCCCAGCAATTGAAATTGGAAATGTGGTAGCTCTTATTATATTGGGACTAAGAAGATATTAAATGTGATTTATGATTAAATTTTAAAAATTAAATAAAGATACTCAACTCAACTAAGCGCTTATCCCAAAAATTTGAAGTCGGCTATATGGATTCGCTTTCTCCACTCTAAACGATTTTGGGTTAAATCCTAAATTTGTAATACTTCTAGGTCATGTTGTACTACTCTCCTCCAAGTCAATTTAGGTCTACTCCTTTTTCTTTCTATCCTCTAACCTAATGTGCTCTACTTATCTAACTCGAGCCTCCGTGATGTCTACGCTCAAATGACCAAACCACCTCAATCTCCCTTCTCTCAACTTATCCTCAATTGGTACCACTCCTACCTTTTCTCTAATACTCTCATTACGGACTTTATCTAGTCTAGTATGGCCACTCATCTACCTTAACATTCTCATCTCGCAACTCTTATCTTAGATGCATATGACTCTTTCAATGTCCAACACTCACTACCATATAACACAAATACTGTATGGTCAGACGATAAAATTTTCCTTTTAACTTATTGGGAATCTTGCATCACATAAAACTCCCGTGGCACGCCTCCACTTCAACCATTCGGCTTTAATCCTATGACTAACATCCTCCTCACATCCCCATCTACTTGAAGGATCGAGCGAGATATTTAAAGTGATTACTTTGGGACAAGATCACCCATCCAAACTAACTCCTTCTCTATCCCCGCTTGGTCTTCATTGAACTTGCAATGTATGTATTCTGCTTCGCTCTACTTAACTTAAAGCCCTTTGACTCTAGAGTACTTCTCCAAAGTTCTAGCTTTCTATTGACTCCTTCTCAGATCTCATCTATCGTAACAATATCATCCGCAAAACATCATGCATCAAGGAATACTCTTTTGTATATGTTTCATCAATTCATCTAAAACTAATGTAACAAGGTAAGGGCTTATAGATCCTTGGTGTAATCCAATTAAGATCGGAAAATCTCTTGTGTCCCCTCCCACTGTGCGCACAATAGTACTTGCTCCTTCATACCTATCTTTCAACACTTGTATGTACCTAATAGATACCCTCTTTTGTTCTAGCACACTCCATAAGACATCTCTTGGAACACTATCATAAGCCTTCTCCAAATCAATAAAACCATGTGTAGATCTTTCTTCACATCTCTATATTTCTCCATCAAGCTTCTAATGAGAAAGATAGCTTTCATAGTTGAACGACCGGGCATGAAGCCAAATTGATTGAGAGAGATAGAAGTATCACGACGTAGTCGATGCTCCACAACTCTCGCCCACAACTTCATAGTATGGCTCATGAGTTTAATTCCCCTATAATTCGAGCAACTCAGATGTCTCCTTATTTTTAAAAATAGGTACTAAAATACTCCTCCATTCATCGTGCATTTTCTTTAGTTTAGAATCTTATTAAATAATTTAGTTAACCATGCCACTCCCATATCTCTCAAACACTTACACACTTCAATTGATATTTCATCGGGTCCACAGGCTTTATCCACTGTCGACACCATATTTTGGCCGATCCCTAGAATCAATAAAAATTCTTCTTTGAACAGCTAATCTCGCTTCGATCCTCTTTAGGCGGTCACATTTCCGATCTCTCCTCACAAAAATTGAATTAACGCCCAGTCCTCATATTCATTAAGCCTCGCGGTCTCTCAAATCATTTACCGACCCTCAAACCCGTTGTCGAATTTCCTGACTGCCAAGTATATTCTCGATCTCTGTTGATAAATAAAATGAATCGCACTAGATCTTTTCCTACCGCTTTATTGCCGACCTCCTTTTCTAAGATTAAGAGCTAAAGTTTGGGTTCGGCTTAACGAGGGTTCCGATCTTAAGTGTTCAAGTTAAATTTTCAATTTTAACCAAGTCCCGTCTCAAGATTTCTCCCCCACCGATCTCATGCTTATTGTGCTTTCCGATCTTTTATACTTAGATCAATAATGGCATTTAGTTCATGTTTCGCTATGCTCATACAATCAAATACTTAGGCAATTCAAAGATTTTCCAATCACATCCATTCATTAAACAAAAGAGATATTCCATTTCATTTCATAATTTGTACAAGTTATTGGTGGGATCACCTCACTGATTTACATTCTCGCTCACTCTCTCTCTCTTCCTCGCCTCCTCCTCACTATCTTCACTGTCGCCCGGAGCCAGTCGCCCATCCAAGAGAAGTCCTCTTCGTGATAGCGCTCGGAGTTCGCCAAGAGATCTTTATTAGCATTCACATAGGCTCCGGCTATTCCCGACACCATCTCTTCATCCTTTCCTTAAGCTCTTTGTCTTTCTCCGAAAGCTCCTTATCCTTCGCTAAGCTCCTCTACAAGTTGAGCGACTGAGCGGCCATGGCCTCAAGTGCCCGGACTTCTCCGAGAGCCCGCTCACTTTTAGCCAAGTCACGAGACCTTTCGGCCACCTGGTCTTCATGGTACTTCGCCTGGCCCTCAACTTGAGATATATAATCTTGAGCGATGAGAGTTGAGATCGGAGGAAGCCACTTCCGATTTTTCTTCCCGACCTCCTTACCTGTGCGCCGAATCTTTTCTCAATCATGGTCCGTTCACCAGACACTCCACGCTTAGGCTCATGGTTCGAGTCAAGATATCATCGAGACCACTCCGGATAGCTCGCCCGATCCTCCCGAAAGAAGATGGTAGATCCTGTGACTTTGGCAAAATCGGAGTTCTCCTAACCAAGTTATTCTTCAAGCCGGTCAAGATTCGAGCGCCACGAGAAGAGGTCCTCCTAAGATTGAGAAGGCTCCTTTCCGTGCTTAGAATAATCGAGAGAGGCGGGGTCGCTTCTTCCGATCTAGGAGGAGATCTCGACCTCAATGGTCGGCGGACCAAGGTTGAGGCGGTCTCTTTGTATCTCCCTGTGTTCGTGGATCGTGTTTGAAGACGCTCCAACGCTTTCATCTCCTTTACCTTCCGGAGATCTCTCTTTCCTTCTTCCGCTTCCTAGAACCCTCACCACCCGCCATACCGCACAAAGAAAAGGTTAGTGAGATCTCTAAGGTCCCGAATCGAGATATAGAAAATACCAATGCCGAGGTCGAGAGCTAAGTTCGCGATCTCGGCCGGTGATCGCTGCATGGTCCAATGGTGCAGCGCAGCCACCGATTTGGACAGAATATTTTAGAGTGGTGGCTCGACTTTTCACTCCATCACTATCAAGCTTTCCTCTTGACTGTGGTAAAGTGCTTTGAAGTGGGCCCCGGTACCACCAACTAATAGGAAAGTCCTCAGCAGCTCTGATCTTTACTCCTCGTAATAAAGAACCTGCTTCTTCCAATTCTTAAGGGATGAGGCAGATCGAAAAGAGTCCAACGAGGCTTCACTGAAAGAACCAATGTTCGCCTTCCTTTGGCGAGTTAGTCTGTAGCTCGGCGAACACCTTAGCCGTAGGTCTGATTCCCTTAGCTCGGCATAGACCTCTGAAAGCAACCAAGATCCGCCACGAGTTGGGGTGGATTTGAACAATGGATATTCGTGAAATTTTAGGACCTCCTTATAGAAATCGGCTAGAGGGAACCTCGCATCAGCCTTTAATCGCTCCTCGACACCATGACCATGTCATTCTCTTCAAAAGAGTGATCGACACTAAGATCGCCATGGCACTTGATCACCATATGAATCAGACAAATGTTGTATTCTTGAACAAAGGATTGCGATCGGATTTCAAGAACCGACGAAGCTCGCCATAGGAAGGGTCTCTCTCCTTGAAGGTGGTGCAAGCCTTGATGGTATGACCCGACCGACTGGAGCAGACCCTAGGGGTCTAGGTTGCACGCCGCCCGATCGCTTCTTCTTCGCCGACGATGACCATGAGAATCGAATGGAAGGAGGGCTCGCCGCTCTCGACCTTCTGCACCGCCATTTTTAAAAGAAACAAAGAACTTAAAAAGAAAGAAGATCAAAGTCCTTACCGAGTCCGACGGCCGGAGAGACTGGAGAAAATGAGAGAACTTCGGTTGTGAGCAGGGGATTGAAAATGGAATGAGAGAACAACCGCCAACCCTCCCACCCCTATTTATACTAGTCCGAGCATTTAATGCTCATGAGGTTCTAGGCAACAGATCGATTGGTGGGACTCGACAAATGTTTCGACACTTTTCTCAAATATCCGAATGTTCTCGAGATCGGTTTATTAGAGATCGCATAATAAGTTAAAAATTTTGAATAAAGGATCACTAAGTGTCATTCTGTAAAGAATCGATTGATAATCACATTAGGGATCGGAAAATAATCAATGCAAAATAATAAGATGATAATCGACAAAATAAAGTCTTTATTTTCAAAAGTTCGGATTACATCATTTGGGCGATCTCTAGGGATCTGATTACACTAACATTGATCACATCATTTCTGTGATCTCTAGAGATCGGATTACATTGAAAATAAAATACATCATTTGGGCGATCTCTAGCGATCGGACTACAATAAAGGTCTAACTACAACATTTGGGCAATCTCTAGAGATCTGATTACATTTCAGGATTACATCATTTGGGCGATCTCTAGAGACCGGTGGAACATCCTATCTAAAAGGCCTATGTCAAAGCCTAGTCTTGTGGCTGAATCAAAAGATGTGTTTGACCAAGAGACCGGCTGTTGGCATCGGATAGATGTGCAGCTCAGATGGGGTGATTATGACTCCCATGAAGATGAGAGATCGGAATAGGAGCTAGGGGAGGGATCGGAAGACAAAAAGAATAAGACAAATAACCGTCGTCAGAATCAGAGCCGAGGTAGTTAAAGCGTGCATTTAGATCTCCACCGCACGCCTAAGAATCGCCCGCACGTCGATACAAGTGCGGTATGTCATGACACCTCAGACATCCCAATCTCCACCGCTGATCTCACTTGTAAGGATGAATCCGAACCCTTGGATCAAAAGAGAAGACGACAATACCATATGCTTTTCACTCTTAGCCCTCGATCGTTCGGACAAGAGGATTCAAGATCGCCGATTAAAAGAGGAAAAGGACAAATATTCGAGAAGCGATCTCACCATTTGTTTTGATTCTCTTTAATTCCGAACATCCGATCATGTACTTCAAAATCTTGACCTCCATCTCCTCAAAATAAATCCCGACCCTTCATGGGGAGCACCATTCCTATAAATACCGCATGAAAACTGCTCAAGAACTGACAAAAATATAGACAAGAGGTCGCTATTATCGTGGAGGAACTCAAACTTCATTCATTTGTTATCATTGCTTTTGTAGTGATCAAAAAGACTTTTGAAACTAGTTTTCAGGAGTGTTTTCTTGGAAAAGATTTTGAATACTGAACTCTACATTTCCAGCTTGTTCATTATCCGTGATACTCTCGCCATCTTTGCTTTCTTTTCCTCTGCTCAAGCTCAACTTCCTTCCACCTGGTTCTTACCCTGCTACCTTTTAGCTAAAGCATCTCTGCTTTCGCGACAGACATCAACTCTCAGCCGTTAATCCGCCATCTTCATCACTATTTACCACCTCATAATTATTTCAATACATTTGGCTCCTCAGACATCAACTCTCAGCCGATCAATCCGCCATCTTCATCACCATTTACCACCTCGCTTATTTCAATATATTTGGCTCCTCAAGGTAAGAGTTCATATTATCGCTTTATTAAGTATTTGCGCTTACTTTTCGCACTTTCTTTGTTCTCTTTACGCACGCGTTTACTCTAAGTTTATTCTAAGCAAAAATCTCAAAGAACGTTACTCTCGAATTATCTCTTTAGTGATCGGTCCATCATTTCACAATTTTCGCTATTTCAATACGAGCTTTTAGCTCCTAGTAGCGTGTAAGTGGTCGTGCAAAATATAGGTATCTCAACTTAAGGGCCTCTTTTACAAGAGAAAGCTTGAATAACACGTCAGAAAATAGCCAAACTATTAGGCCGACGTGAACGGAATTCGCAAGATACCATGAAGAGGAATAAAACCAAAATAAACTAGACTAACAGATCGGACATTAATAGGTATGCGTGAAATGACTACATGGAAGGTCGGTAAATCAAGTTTAGTATTACCCATTTAGTCATAGGGTATCAAGAAACCTAACCTCCAAAGATTTTTGAATGCCGTAAACCTTAGTTTTAGGTTCTTGTGACATGTAGTAAATTGAAATTGGAGATCGGCAAAGCCCCTTCCGTGCTCCTGCTAATTCGAAAGAGATCTGAGGAGAGTTCTTATCCTGGTCTCACTTAAAATTTTAATAAATACTTAAAAGAGGTCTGAGGAGAGTTCTTATCCGACCTCAATTCAAAATTTTTAATAAACATTTAAAAGAGATCTGAGGAGAGTTCTTATCCTGTCTCTCAAATTTTTAAAATTTTAATAAATAGAGATTGGAGGAGAGTTCTTATCCGGTCTCAGCTTAAAATTTTAATAAATAGAGATTGGAGGAGAGTTCTTATCCGGTCTCAGCTTAAAATTTTAATAAATACTTAAAAGAGGTCGGAGGAGAGTTCTTATCCGATCCCAAATTAAAATCTCTAATAAATATTTAATAGGGATCTAAGAGAGTCCTTATCCGCTCCCCAACCAAAATTCTAATATCTAAAAGAAGATCGGAGGAGAGTTCTTATCCGATCTTCTAAATTAAATTTTAAATAAAACATTCCTTTTTAAGTAAAATTAACATGCAAAAGTAATTCACTAAGGTTGTCTCATTTACTTATGTATCTGGGTGATCCTAATCAGTGAAAATCAAACATTCCTTTTACCAAAAGGACTAACATTCCCATCCGAGCCCTTCTAACTAATTTATAAAGGACGAAAATTAAATCTACCTACCCTTATTAAGGACGAGGTGGGGTGCCTAACACCTTCCCCACCCGCATTTTAGACC
The DNA here is from genome assembly GCF_030052815.1 of Hevea brasiliensis. Classification (NCBI taxonomy): domain Eukaryota; kingdom Viridiplantae; phylum Streptophyta; class Magnoliopsida; order Malpighiales; family Euphorbiaceae; genus Hevea; species Hevea brasiliensis. Next base: position 90,774,509 of record NC_079506.1, read on the forward strand.
CTAATCTAGAATCTCTGTCTTGAAGTGGTTTCATTCTTTATTTATCTTCTCAAATGGTTTTCTTTAGTTCCTCAAAACTAAGGTGGCGACTCTCACTTTTTCCCACTTCGGTGAGTGATCGTCCGGGCGACCGCAAAATCCCATTGCGACATCCACTTTCATTCTCTTAAGTGCTTCATTTACTTCTAAAGATCTAATCCTTCTAGTATAATTCACATTCTTTTCTATCGTTCTATAGTCTATATTCACGCTATTACCATTTTGACTATTATTAAAGAGATCATTAAAATAATTTCTCCATCTTTCTTTAATGTCCTCATCTTTCACCAATAATTTTCCTTCTTTATCCTTAATGCACCTAACTTGATTGAGATCTTGACATTTCCTTTCTCTCCTCCTTGCTTATCTATAAATATATTTCTCCCTTTCTTTAGTTCCAAGTTTCTCATATAACTTTTCAAAGGCCTGTGCTTTTGCTTGACTAACTACCTTTTTTGCCTCTTTCTTTGCTATCTTGTACTGTTCATATGCCTCGTTATTATCACATTTAGGTAATTTCCTATACCATTCTCTTTTTCTCTTCACTGCCTTTTGTACTTCCTCATTCCACCACCATCTCTCTTTTGAGAGTGGTCCATGTCCTTTAGACTCTCCAGGTACTTTTCTAGCTACTTCTCTAATTTTTGATGCCATTTGTATTCACATATCATTGGCCTCCATATTCAGCTTCCATGCTTCAGACTCGAGAAGCTCATTTTTGAACTTCACTTGCTTTACTCCTTTGAACTCCTACCACTTTGTTCGAGCTACACTATTTCTTCTGACCTTACTTGAATTGTTCATAAACTTGACATCCAAGACCACTAACCGATATTGACTTGTTAAAGCCTCTCCTGGAATGACCTTGCAATCCTTGCATAGAGCTCTATTTGTCTTCCTGGTTAAGAGAAAGTCGATTTGGCTTCTATGTTGCCCACTTTTGAAAGTCACTAAATGTGACTCTCTTTTTATAAAGTAGGTATTTGCTAGTATTAGATCGTATGCCATAGCAAAATCCAGGATGCTTTTTCCCTCCTCATTTCGACTGCCAAAACCAAAACCTCCATGAACATTTTCATAGCTTTGCATATCACTTCCTACATGTCCATTCAAATCTCCATCAATGAAAATATTATCTTCATTTGGTATGCTTTGCATTCAATCATCCATATCTTTGCAAAACCTTTGTTTACTCTTACTATCTAGTCCTATTTGTGGGGCATAAGCACTAACTACATTTATTGTTTTTCCTTCTAGTACTAGCTTTACTAGTATAATTCTATCTCCTACTCTTTTCACAGCTATTACAGCGTCTTTCAATGTCCTGTCTATAATTATGTCCACTCCGTTTTTATTTATCTCCTTTCTGGTAAACCACAGTTTGTACCTTGAATTACCCACTTCTTTGCTTTTCTCTCCTACCCATTTAGTCTCCTGAATGCAAGCAATATTCACCCTTCTCCTTTCCAAGGTATCCACAAGCTCCATTAATTTTCCTGTAAGTGATCCAACATTCCAAGTATCAACCCTGATCCTTCTCCTATCCTGTTCCTTCCTAATTAGTCTCTTTTTATGATATCTTCTATTGTTTTCTATGTCTATCTTGTATTCTGTTCCACTATCTGTTCTACTGTCTATCCTATGGACTAACTTCTTTACCCACACCAGTCCATGATGTGGGAACCCTTGCTTACTTAACACCACACTCGGGCGCTGGCATGGCGCGTCGCTTTCGGTGAATGCCCTACACCTTTGCATATTTCTCACTACACACCGGGCTCCGATGTAGCACGTCGTTAGTAAAGGAAGCCCCAACGTTTATATCATTTGAATCCATATCATAAGGTGTGACAAAATTTTTACGCTGGTTGTCACCTACCTACCGCAACCTTCCTCCTTTATCCGGGCTTGGGACCGGCTAAGCGCAAACTACTTAGGCGGAGTTAAAAATTAAATAAAGAAAATATAATAAAATATTTAGTCAAATTAGTTTATAAACATATGCCTTATAAGCATCAAAATAAAAAGATGAGTTCTCTAACTTATTTTTTTAGCTTAAGTTCAATTTATAAGTTTATAATTTGTAAGCACTAAAATAAAAAGTTGAATCTCCCAATTTTTTTAACTTATAAATTTAACTTATAATTTTAAAAATTATTATAAATAAATAAGTAAGCTTTAGATTATTTTTTGTATTATATTTTGCTTGACATTGAAATTTTATCTTATAATTAATGAACAATTTAATACCATTCAACTAAAATTTATGAGTAATTTTTTTATCATTTAATTTTGAATAGAATTTAATTTCCAAATTTTATAATTTTAAAAATAAATCTAATACTATTAAATTAAAACTGATTAATAATTTTTTTTTGGATAAAATTGGAGAACTATTCATAGTCATAGAAGAACTTGCCAAAAAAAAAAAAAAGGTTTTGTTGAATATTATGGGTAGCAAATGGTAACAATTTTCGCTTTTAATTTCAGACAAGGGTTCTTTCTTCCACGGAACCGCACGTGACTGGCTGGATGATATGCCGGAACGGGAACACACTCCACGTGACACCCACGCCGACCGTGCGCCTCACAATATAAAATTAAATGAAATAATAATAATAATAATAATAATAATAATAATAATAATAATAATAAAAAGAGAGTCAGGTGAGGCGAGCTCGTCGTATAGAGGGATCCTCTTTTATCCGAGAGTCTAGTTCTAGTAGTTGCTCTTTCTCCTAAATTTTGAATACCAAAGAGGCCAAGATATGGAGTGTAGTTGCAGCAATTTTAGAAGCTCTTCTTCTCTGCTACTATCTCCTTCTACGCCCTCTTCTCGTGTCCCTCACTCCCTGTTCCCTTCCAAGCTCAGATTATCGGTCTGCCTTTTACCAGCTCTTTTTATTTATTTATTTATGTCAATAAAAAAGGTGTTTTTTCCTTCTTATTTGTATTGTTTATTGTTTTTCTTGATAATCAGCAGAAATTAAAGGTTCGGAATCGTTTAGTGATCAGAAACGCTTGTGGGTTCGACGAAAATGGCTCTGTTAATGGATTTCCCATCACACCCAACAAGCTTTTTATGCAAGAGGTAACTTTTTTTTTTTTCATGTATAAATGTGTTTGTGTGTATCAGTGTATATATTGTTTATTGGGTATTTTTTAAAGGATTATTTTATTTGTTCCTCGTTGTCTCTCTCCATTTATATTTTAATTTTTCATGTTTTTCTTATTGTTTATAGGCAATTGGAGCTGAATATGGAGAAGGTTTTGAGACATTTAGACCAGATGGGCCTTTGAAGGTTGATGTGGTGAGCAATTTTAGCTGATAATGCATATCTAATGGCCCTTCTGTCTTATTGAATTGAATTTGGTTTTTCATATGGTTCTGGTGCTGAAGGAGTGTAGGATATGTATGACTTATGGGAATTATTTGTTTTTGCAAATAGGATTTTTTGAATGATAGGCTGCAAGAAGGTTTTCTTCAACGGATACGTTATGCCATGAAACCAGATGAAGCGTATGGTCTTATTTTCTCATGGGACAATGTTGTGGTAAACTCCCAAAACTCTGCCATTGTGTGTTTCATAAGAGTTCGCAAGTTGCTAAAAGAAAAACCTTCTGTTAGATTTTGTTGTTGTGTCTTGATTCCTTTGGGGACCAAATACGGTTGAATCAGCTGGTGTTGCAAATTCTTAATGCAGTGCAGTGAAGGGTTAAATTGAAATTTCATTACATTGCTCCCTCAAAATCCAATAACATGGGCTCTATTTGAACTTGCTTAATTGCTTTGGCTTGTGTATATCTTGATTTCCGTCTTTGGATGACACTTGAGGGAAATGCCTTAAGATGTGTCATTTGATGATCAACCATTAAAGTATGAGAAACGCATATGCATTTCATGCACCTTGCGTGAAGGTTGGGATATAAGACCGAAAGGTTTTAAAGTTTTTGTTAACTTTTTAAAACAATTTTACTGGTAGTGGATATTTCTTCTTGCTGTTCTTGTTGGCATTGTTATTCTCTTATTTATTTTAATCAACTGAGATGAAGTTTTAACATAATAAATTTGTAAGAACAGCGATGTTGTAAGTAAAGAAACTTTCATATGTGTGAATATATAACAGCCAGCACATTGTGTTTCCATAATCTACAGAAAAAGGGGTATTGGATCACTCCTGTGAAGAGAAGACTTTATAGCTAATGAAACTTACACTTTGTTTTGATTTGATCTCAATTAGGACGGAAACGGATTAGTAAATTTATGAAGGGTATACTTTTCTCTCTAAATTGAGAGTTTGGGAAATAGAAATCCCAAAAGGAAAGTTGAATGTTATTTTACTCCCTTCAACTTTTTCCTCTTTTCTCCAAACAAGGAGAAATTCCTTTCTCCTTACTTTTTACCTTTCAAAATCTTTTATTCCTATTTTCCATTCCCTGAAACAGAGTATTAGAGAAAATGGGAATGGCACTGGCATCATGGTATTAAAAAAGGGAGAAAATGCCCAATCATATGTGCTCTAAGGGACACATTCTAATGCAATTCCTTTTTAATCTTATGTATGATATGTTTCAGGCAGATACCCGAGCTATGAAGCTGAATGTGTGGAAGCAGCTTGCATCTGAAGAGGGTATGTTGTAATTTTTTACCCCTAACTTGCTAACAGTGAAAATTCTTCAAGTTCATGTGAACTGTTGTTTTACCTTTAATTTAAAGTATATGTAAAATAAATTAGAGAATCAGGAGAACTTTCTCTGACGTTTTTAACTTTTTGGAAGACAGCTGCTGATTTTGTAAGGATGTTTTGTAATACTCTTTATCATAATTAACTACATTTAAATGTTGGAAACAGCAGCAAGTTTTTGTGCAAGACTGCCTCTTGTTTTCTTTATCATCAGGAGAGATGCAATGGAACATCTTGTTGTCTTGGTGTCTAGTTGGTTTCATGTGGAGGCAAAGATTCAATTTTTCTTCTTTTAATTGTCAAGGTGTATTGGATTGGAGATTTTTGTGACTGTGTACAATTGTTTGGATTCTTGTGTAGGAAAGGAAATTCCTGATGATGGACATGCACAAAAGTTGATGTTATATGCAGGTGCTGATCATGTATTACATAAGGTTTGAGAATTTTGGTTATTTTTGTATTGGGTTGTTATTTTGATGTAATACCTTTTTGTTTTGTTTGCCCCTCCAAAATGACATCATTGAGTGTTGGCTAAAAAGAAATGCATTTCGTATTTGATTGAACTCAACTCTTCTTGTTGTGTTTGAGTGGAATGAGTTTCCTTATGCTTTCATTGATTGAGAGTAAAAAAAGAATAAAATTTAAGATTTTCTATGGTATTGTTTTGCAGAAACTTATGTTGAATTTGATACAATGTGTTTCTTTTCCTACTAGTTTCTAGCATCAAAGAAATTCTGATTGTTTGAAAAAGAAAGAAATGGGGGAGTAGTTAAAAAAAAATCTATGAATTGGGGATGAAGTTTTGGTGTATGATTGCATTGCATAAAAATTTTAAGCTTTTAAAGGACAATCACTCCAAGGTTGGGAGGTGTACTTGAGTGACCAGTGGTTGGACATTATTTAGCTTCATTTGTTTGGTGGTGATTTGGAGTCAATTTCCACTGTAGTTACTTTTGGAGACTCTGCAAGTGTACCTGAGCTTTCACATTATTATTTCAGATACTGCACTGGGAGACAGCAGAAAGTGAGGTAGATGGATTAAAATTGAGGCTATCACAGCTGTATTATGATCATTTACTTAGAGTAAGGTCCTTTCTACTCAATTTATGGCTGGTATGTTTGTCTCTTGAATTTAAATATTATATTGCTATAAATATTCTTCACTCAGCTCAGAGAATCCATTGAGGGGCTGAAAGAGTGGCTGGATGCGGTTGCAAGAGCAGGCATTCCTTGTGCTGTTGTTTCAAGTCTAGATCGGGTAAACATGGTGGGTGCCTTGGAGCGGATGGGGCTGAAGAAGTATTTTCAGGTTATGACCACTTGTAAATTGTACTTTGTGAAGAGAGAACCAACAGTCATGACTCTAACAAACATTAACAGAAAAAGTGGAATTATGTGCAGCATGTGCTTGTTTCATCTAGTTATTTTCTCATCTTTATTTGCTAATAATGTTCTACGACTGATCTAATTGGTTTTGCAGCCATCACCTTGCTTCTCTTTTTTTTTCCTCTCCTATGTGCTGTAATTTTTTTTCTTACCATTTTTCCCATTGTGAATGGCTACTTATGCTTACATTGGTACTATATGTAGTGGTGGCAAGCAAATCAGGTTGGGTGAATTTGAATTTGCTTATTTTGGGTTAAGGTTATTTGGATTTTGAATGGGTTTGGGTCGTTAACTAGTCAAGTCGTTGGAATTCTTGTCAGGTCTTTTTTATAATTACTTTTCTTTAATGAAAAATTGAAACTAAAAAATCTTTTTTTTTGGGATAATGTTTTAAAATTAAATTTGGGAATTTAAAAAAAAAATAATTTTGGGTGCTTTTGTACTAGTTACTTGGGCTCAAACCTAAAAGTGCTTTTAGTTTATTGAAAATTTATTTTGGGTTCAAGTTGCATTGCCATCTCTACTTCAATTGTCAAATAGATATTCAGTTGTGATAATTTAATTTTATATTTTTGCTGGTCAAGTACAGAAAGCATTTATAGTACTGATACATGAAGAAATGTGACAGTATTTTGTAACATATGTGATGCTCTTAAAGACAATTGAATAATATAAGACCGTAATTCTTTGAAGTTGCCAGACTTCTCATTAGTGGTTTAGATTTCAGTAATTGTCCAAATTGTGGTGGCCTGCTGCTAATAGTCATCTCTTTATCAATTCAGGCGATAGTGACTGAGGAAGATGGTATGGAGTCTATAGCTCATAGATTTCTTTCTGCTGCAATAAAGGTATGGAAGAGAACTGTCCTTTAAGATGATTTATATCATGACATTTTCCTATACTGGAGCACAACTTCTACTCCTGTTCACTGTTCTTATTTATTTATTTTGAACAAATATTGTGCTTAGTTCAAATTTGCTAGCTATGGATTCTTCTTATCTGCTTAGGATAGCCAATATACCTGATAATCATGTTCCATTTAGCTTGAGTTTATCTGTACATTCTGACCATGAAAAGCATTATATACGGAGAAAGTGAACAATAATCAAATCTGAACTATAAATGCAGTAATTTGGTTCCTTTATCTTTGCTTTGAAAAGTGGGCTTGATGAATACTATGGATAGAAAAGGGGTGCAATAGTTTGCCTATTATAGATAACAGGTTGCAAATTTTTATACAAGATGGAGAATAATGTGACTAGTGAAACACATTCATACTGGTCATATCTCCAGGCTGATTCAGTCCTAGTATGATTTGGCAGAGTTGAAAAATAAAAGAAAGGGAGAAAGAGAGGTGGGGCAGGCTACTGCTGAGGAGCTTGCATGCGTTCTTTTTGGGTTGAAGCTAACTTGCCTCTATTATGAATAATAAGACAAATGAGTGTCACAGCAAGTTAACAACTATAGAAACAGAAGCTCAGAGAAAAGGAAATTGATAAAAAAGGGTGATTTTATTTAAGGAAAGGGAAAGAAGAATGAAGCAATCACATTTGGGATATATATTTACATGCTTCATGAAGAATAAACCAACAAGTTTTATGTCCTAGTTGATTCTGTTCACTTTAGTTGTTTTGATGCCCTTGAATAAATTTCTTGCAGCTGGATCGGAAACCATCGAAATGTGTGGTGTTTGAGGATGATCCCAGAGGAATAACTGCTGCTCACAACTGTACTATGATGGCCGTGGCATTGATTGGTGCTCATCCTGCGTATGTTCCCTTCAGAAAATTTATTTGGATTTGCAAAGTGATTTGTACAATTTGGTTAGTTTTTCAAAAAAATCCTGAATCATATTGGGAAATTTCATGCAATCGAGTGTCCTCACTCATGTGTTTCAGTTAATTGAATTTGCGTTTGGTTAAAAAGTTGTGATATCAATGCATCATCTATACGTATATGGACTAATGTAGAAAAATGCAGGTATGAGCTGGTGCAGGCTGATCTTGCAGTTGCTAGCTTCAATGAACTTTCGGTGATCAATCTTCGGAGATTATTTGCTAACAAGGGTTCTGGATTTATGGACAGGCAAAAGCAGATTATAGAGAAATCTCCTTCAAAAAGAAAGCTAACCATTGACACCATTTTCTGATTAGTTTTCACCTTGCCTCTCTTGTTCTTAATTTCTCTCCTCTCCTCTTGACCTGGTAGATTTTTTATTTTTTTTGGTTTTAAATTCTTTATATGAATGCACAGTAATTGAAATCAAAGGATATGTATACTGTTTTGATCACATTAGAAAATTACATGTACTGTGAAGGAGTTTCCCTTCTTTCTCTTCTTCTACAAGTGGCCTGATACAGTGATCATATTGAGATTGAATGGGTATAGCTTGATGAAACAGTCATTTGTCACTGCACCAGCCCAATGGGTAAAAGTAGTTTTGAGTATTTTACACATTGTTAACGGAAAGATTGACATGTACTATGTATTTATTTATGAATTCTTTTTATTTAAATTTAATTTATTATAAATTTAAGATATAAAATATATAATAGAGTTTATTTATTAAATATATGAGTATTATATATTTATATTTTGATTCATAATAGATAAGTTTAGTATAATTTATCTTTTCATATTTATCTATTAATTTAGTAAATTAGGATTAATAATAATAATAATAATAATAATAATAATAATAATAATAATAATAATAATAATAAGCTATAAAAATGCTTATGGAAATGTGAACTTTTACAAGTAAAACTTTTATTACATTTGTTGTACATGTTATTAGAAAAAAGAAAATCATTTACTTAAATTTTGTATTTTTTTATTTAAATTTTAAAGTTTTATTATTTTACATTAATTGCAAGTTCTTTTTTAATAATTAATGATTAAAATATAATTTTAAAAATTAATTATTAAAAATTTAAAATTAACTTTAATCGTTGAATTAAACGAGCTTTTCAACGAATTAAAGAAAAAATAACAATAATTTTATTTTCCCGTTCTCTCTTATTTTTGCCGCGGCTTCTGCTTATCAAGATCACCCCTTTTTTTTTTCTAAAAAATAATAATAAAAAAAAGATCATACCTTTTCAATCAATTCAAACATGGGGAAAGGCTGACATGGCCAAAGAGAACGGGCATAAAGATTACATGTTCCGCAATTGACCCTTATCTCTCTATCTGTCAAAGGCCCAATCAGCAATCCCTTTCACTGTCACAGCCGGGGGAAAAGCAAGAGAAGAGAGAGAGAGAGCTGGAGCAAAAACTTTTGTGCAGCACGCAGCGGCTAACAAAACATTTAAAGTCTGAAGCTTTCACTCTAAACCCAAACTGGGGTCACCTCAAGTTCAGCACTAATGTCTTGCATTTGTAGCATTAGCTCAATCTCTTCTTTCTCTTCTCCAAGGAAATCAGTATCTAAGCCCCCAATTTTTCAATGCTCCCTCCCAGGTAATTTTCTCCCAGGTAATTTTTTTTCTCTTTAATTCATTTGATTTCTTATTTGCTTCTTCTTCTTGTTCAATGCTCCCTCCGAGCTCAATCAAATTTCTTTTCTTTTCTCTTCTTTCCCTTTTCCCTCAATCCAAAACAAAGGGGAAGCGTTGAGCTTATTTGCTTTTCCAGACACCAGATTCTTTATATATATATATTTTCATCACTCTCTTGGCAACCAAACTCTGGTCTTTTGGAATTAGGTTTGTTAGGCCTTAAATGGAGCTTATTTTCACCCTGTTTAGCTTACAAAATAATCCATTTTATGTAGTTTTGACTTTAATTGGTAGTGGAATTAGAGTAAGCTTGCAATCTAAATATGAAAGCCGATGATAATAATACCTGATCAAGTGATCCTTGGTTGTGGTTTTTGACTCATACGGTGACCTTACTATGCTTTTCTTCATCTATCAAATTTTGTGTTTGCTAAGAATTGCTGGTTTTAAAAGTTTTTCTTCAAAATTTCTATCCAGGGACAGTGGTGGAACCGAAGACTGCCTCTGTGGCTGAACCCTTGTTGCTGAATGCTGTTAGAGGAGAAGATGTTGAAAGACCCCCAGTTTGGCTTATGAGGCAAGCAGGGAGGTACATGAAGGCAGGTCTATGCAGCTTTAGTTTTCATATGCTTTTCTACTGTTGTAATTTTCCATGCTTAAGGCTTATACTTTTTATTGCTTTCGCCTTTCTAGTTTGATGATTGATCGTGCATAATTGTGATTTTAGGGATTCTACATTCATATATATTGTGCCTTCTGCTGATTATTGTGCATAATTGTGCAGTAATTTTGTTTTGTAGTGCCTGCTTATTAACTTAGTTTCTCAATATGACGATAATGTGGCTGTCTAGAAATGGAATAGCTTTTGAGAACTAGGTATACACCAGATTTATAGTATGCTTGGCTATAACATCATCTTTCCCTTATCATACCTTGAGGCATATTGTTCTGCCTTACCATGTCATATAGAACAGAGAGTTTTTGTTATATCATGTTATTTTTTCTACTCTTTTATCCATCAGTAAGAGCACATCTTTAATGTGTTTGATCATTTTAGCTAAGCCTATGTACTGTAGTTAACTTGGATCTCATTCTTTTTAACTACAGAGTTACCAAATCATTTGTGAGAAGTATCCTTCATTTCGTGAAAGATCAGAAAATGTTGATCTTGTAGTGGAAATTTCTCTGCAGCCTTGGAATGTTTTTAAGCCAGATGGGGTAAGACAAACTTTAGAATCAGTTATCTAGTATTTTTTTTTCTGACTTTTGTTGTGCACAAGCTTGCCTAGTATCTTTGAATTTTCAATTTTGATTGCTATTAAATAACCATCCATTGACAAGTTGTTGCTTTCAACTAGGAGTTCTAACTCTGCAAACAAAATTGACAGCATAGTTTTGAAGTTTCATTACTTAAGGAGAAATATTTCCTGCTGTCTCTTCTCAGTTTTCCTTATTGATCATTGGGACAGGTCATTTTATTCTCAGACATTCTTACTCCACTTTCTGGGATGAACATACCTTTTGACATTGTGAAAGGTAAAGGCCCTGTTATATTCAATCCTTTACGCACTGCTGCAGATGTTGATCAAGTAAGAGAATTTTTTCCGGAGGAGTCAGTTCCATACGTTGGAGAATCATTGACAATCCTTCGAAAAGAGGTCCAGCTTAGCGTGCTTCTCTTTTGATTTTCAACTTTGAAAGTTAAATTGTTTTCGTTTTATTCAGTTGTTTTCTTCATAGATTAAGCCTCCTTATACTCCAGTTAGCCACCAGCTGCATTGCAAAATGCAGTTTATTTATTGTGATGGATGCATTTGAATTTCCTAGGAAGGAGCAAGTTGTAGATTATACCTTTAAAGTTTGAGAGAAATTCTTTTCCGTGTCTTTGTGGTCCAGGCTGTGCATGATTACTTGCAGTAGAATCAAACTAACACCTTTGGTACTAAAAACTTGGAATCATAGAACTGAATGAAAACAACCTTGCATGGGGGCCAGTCTGAATGAATTTTCTATTTTTTTTTAACAAGATTGCTTGAACACATTTTATAGTTCTCACTTCTCACCGTGAAAAAAATGCTTTCTGTGTGGGATATAATTTTAATTTCTAAATGAACAATTGCATATTTTTTTTACTCTTTATCCAAAGATTTTGGCATATTAAAAGAGGGAGCTCTTTCTTGATAAATCTAATGAAACCAATGATTGTTCCGGGATTTTCTATTGTTTTATCGCAGCCAATAAAATTCTGAGCAAGTTCACACTCTTCTTCTTTTCTTCAGGTAGATAATAAGGCTGCAGTGCTTGGTTTTGTTGGGGCCTTTTACGCTGGCATCATATGTTGTTGAAGGTGGTTCATCAAAGCACTTTTCAAAAATAAAAGATTAGCTTTCTCTCAGCCTAAGGTACTCTTGTAGTAACACGTCTGTCTAGTTTTCTTATCATAGAACATTCACCTGCTACTCTTTATAGTAAACCATATAATGAAACCAAAATTTCATGACCTTCCTACAGGTACTTCATGCATTGCTTCAGAAATTTGCAATCTCAATGGCAAAATACATTCAATATCAAGCTGACAATGGGGCTCAAGCTGTTCAAATCTTTGACTCATGGGCCACAGAGCTTAGCCCTGTTGATTTTGAGGAGTTCAGTCTTCCATACCTGAAGCAGATTGTGGATACTGTGAGAAGAACACATCCAAATCTCCCTCTAATCCTTTATGCAAGTGGATCTGGGGGCTTGCTTGAGAGGTTAGCTTTGACAGGTGTGGATGTAGTTAGCTTGGATTGGACAGTGGATATGGCTGAAGGTAGGAGGCGATTGGGACCTGATATGGCAGTTCAGGGAAATGTAGATCCTGGAGTCCTTTTTGGCTCAAAGGATTTTATCACTAATCGGATAAATGATGTTGTGAGAAAAGCTGGTAAAGGGAAACACATATTGAATCTTGGTCATGGAATTGTAGTAGGCACACCAGAGGAGAATGTTGCTCATTTTTTGAGGTTGCTAAAGGAATTAGATACTAAAAGTAGACAATGGTTAGTTGATTTTCTGATAAATGAGTTTTATGTATTCTTAGCTTCTTTTCTTCTTTTATAGAAATCGATACTGTTCCATGAAAATTCATTAGCATTTTCATTAGTGATGCTATTCCACTCTGCAAATTTGACAGAAGTCAGGATTTTTTTTTTTATTCTTCTGTTTAAGTTATTGTTTCAATCCAGTGGCACTAGTATTGCAAGCGTTCATGTAATAAGCAAAAGTTTGAAGGAGGCAATCGAGCAGGTTGAGTTACTCTTGAAGGCAAAACAGGTTACTGTGTAATTTCTGGAAAGTGCATGGCAGTTTGTAGGAGGCGATCTGAGGTTGATGTTTTAAATGGAGCCTATTTTCTGCAACCTATTCTTCCACCACAAATGATACGTAATTTATCAAGTCCATTGCATTTTGATGTTTGTTGCATATGGACAGGATTGTTTCTAATACTAATAGCAACTTCTATTTCAGCATTAGTTCTCTTCCTTCCCCCTTCCAATTCCAAGTTTCCATAAAAGAGCAAGGCTTAGCTAAGTTTTGTTTCCACCAATCTTGGACCTTTGTTTTTATTTGCGATAATAGAGACCTCAGGGCAAATCAGACATAATGCAAGTTTTGTCTAAATCAGACATAATGCAGCTAAATTAAAGGTTAGTTAATACAGAAATTTTTGAACCCTGGACCATAATTTAAGGTAATCCATGCAAATTTCTCCGAAAACAGAACCTGATCATACCTTAACTGGACCATGAGGTTCAAGGCGTCTCATATCTGGACAGCTACTTGGATAAATGTCTGAAACACTGGATACACCTCTCATCCATCTTTGTGGTTTATAATGATTTCCATTTGTGGTCTATGTGACACCAAAATAGGGTTCCATATTAATAGGTTGAGCTTTTTTTTAACCCTCCAATTCTTTTTTTTACTTCAATTTTTTTTTTAAAAAGAGGGGTTAAAAAGGAAAATAAGTGTTAAGATTTAAATTCATGATATTCTATATTGTATCATGGAGAAAACATTCAACCATATATTTAAGACAGACCTTAAACTAATTGTAACAACCCCATTTTCCTTAATTTCTATTTTCTTAAATTTAAAATATTATTTTTAATAAGATATTTTAATTAGATGTTATTTTAATAAAATTACTCAACTCAACTCAACTAAGCTTTATTCCAAAAATTCGGGGTCGGCTATATGGATTCGCTTTTTCCACTCTGAACGATTTTGGGTTAAATCCTCAGAAATGTGTAATACTTCTAAGTCATGTTGTACTACTCTCCTCCAAGTCAATTTAGGTCTACCCCTTTTTTTCTTTCTATTCTCTAACCTAATGTGCTCTACTTGTCTAACTGGAGCCTCCGTATGTCTACGCTTCACATGACCAAACCACCTTAATCTCTCTTCTCTCAACTTATCTTCAATTGGCACCACTCCTACCTTTTCTCTAATACTTTCATTACGGACTTTATCTAGTCTAGTATGGCCACTCATCCACCTTAACATTCTCATGTATGCAACTCTTAACTTAGATGCATACGACTCTTTCAGTGCCCAACACTCACTACCATATAACATAGCCGGTCGTATGGCTGTACGGTAAAATTTTCCTTTTAATTTATTGGGAATCTTACGATCACATAAAACTCCCGTGGCACGTCTCCACTTCAACCATCCGGCTTTAATCCTATGACTAACATCCTCCTCACATCCCCCATCTACTTGAAGGACTGAGCCTAGATATTTAAAGTGATTACTTTGGAACAATACCACTCCATTCAAACTAATTCCTTCCCTATCACCAGTTTGGCCTTCACTGAACTTGCAATGCATGTATTCTGTCTTTGTTCTACTTAACTTAAAACCCTTTGACTCTAGAGTACTTCTCCAAAGTTCTAGCTTCCTATTGACTCCTTCTCGTGTCTCATCTATCAGAACAATATCATCCGCAAACATCATGCACCAAGGAATACTCTCTTGTATATATTTCGTCAGTTCATCTAAAACTAATGTAAAAAGGTAAGGGCTTATGGCTGATCCTTGGTGTAATCCAATTGAGATCGGAAAATCTCTTGTGTCCCCTCCCACTATGCGCACAATGGTAGTTGCTCCTTCATACATATCTTTCAATACTTGTATGTACCTAATAGATACCCTCTTTTGTTCTAACACATTCCATAAGACCTCTCTTGGAACACTATCATAAGCCTTCTCCAAAGTAATCACTATCATAAGCTTTCAATAAAAATCAATAAACATATTATTGTTATTATTATTATTATAATTTAATTGTACACATATTTATAATTTGGGACCCAATTGAAAAGAGTTTTGACCCCTTTAAACATACCCAAAATGTTTAAGGATCAATAGTGTAATTAAAAGTATAAAAAAAAAAAATTCAAAAATGCAACAGACCCCCCCCCCCCTCCCCTTCTCTCTCTCCCCTCTCCATTCTCCTCCCTCACTCATGCTCTCCCCTTTGCCCAGCAACCACCAGTGGCCAGCAACCTTCCCCAGCACCCAAGCAGCGTCCAGCGAACCTCCACAAGCCAAGGACGACGACGGCAACGGCGAGAATCAAAGAGAGAGAAAGCGACGGTGAGTGAAATTTCAGGCCTTTTTCCAGTCAATTCCGACCACCAATGCCGGCGATCTAGGCGGCACTCGAATCCCCATGAACCTAGCTTCTTTTTTAGACCAACCTCACCTAAAAAAATGGCCGGAGGAGAGAGAATGGAAGAGAGAGAAAATAGGTATGACAGTGGCTTTCCGGCCACTTTTTAGGCGATACAACTGTCGGATCAACGATCCAAGACCACTATTGGACATAAGGCGACGAAACCTTTGAGATGGGATCGGCCCCACTCTGATTGGACACTGTTTAAAAAAGATGATCATTGGACGGTTTAAATTGCTTAGTGAGATTTTTGAGCTTAATTTAGGTGTGATCAGATTGATAATAGCTCACTGGCACCGGGATTGAGTTTTTTGCCAAATTCGACTGCTCGGCGTCTTGTCCCATAACACGGTCGATATTATAATCGATTCTATCATTTTTAGATACCCCAAACGTGTTTCAAGCATTGGAATTAGCATAGATAAATCCGAATCCTGAGTTTTCTTATTTACCTAATATCGGGTTTAGAATGAAAATTAATAAAATATTCATGGGTGATTAAAAAATTATAATTCTTATTGTCATAATTTTATAACCTTGTTAAGGACAGCGAAGTAAAATTTTAGAATTTTTAGAGCTCGTTTGAGTATTTTTGCAGAATGTCAGTTTTAGGAGCTAAAACATAATTTTCTAATTTTGTGATTATTACCTAGTTTGAAGGGCCTAGGAGGGGCCACATTATGTTAATGAAATATGAGTTGAGATGTGTGATTTTAGAAGCATTATTTGAACCATTTGTAGGTTAAGTAGGTCCTACGTATAGGGAAAACTCTGTCGAATTTTCGGTATAAATTAGGTGACTTTTGTCTCTTTAAAGTCTTGTTTTAAGCCAGTACTAATGAAAATATTATATAATTATTTAGGTGATCAGGATCAGCAGTCTTTCTCCACCCAACCACTACAGTAGTCACTGGTTAACCAGCGAGTAGATATTGATTTTATTTATAATTTCAATATTATTATATATATAAGACATGCTCATGTATTCACTTATAATTATATATATATATATATATATATATATATATATAATTATTATAAACACACTTTGTATTACATTATTATTTGATGAAATTGATGTGAGTGTCGCCTTAAGGTAATTTGAAACTATGTGCATGTGTCAATGTGCGTGAGGTATGGTACTGGATGTGGGTAAGACGGGTAGATTGGCTTGAGTTAGTCTCGCTTGAGGTCCGATCTTTTTTATGATAAGTGGAGGTGAGTAAGGCTTTGAGTTGATCTTTTTGACCTTTGCATTTGGATTATTAAGAGAAAGTCCAACTCAAGTTGATTTCACTGACAAATGTTAGAATTAAGAGAACTGTGTAGGGAATCAGCTCTCATAGATATATATATTTGATTGATGTGACACACAAGTGTGTAAGTGCTCCAAATTATTCTTTGTGCGAATATTGTCTGAAATTGATTGACTTTGATGATTTATATTGCATTTCATCCTTAGGGATGCATTAGCACTAGATAGTTATAGAAATTATATTTAAAATCAATATCTTACTCTATGAGTCGAACGCTCACTCTTATTTATCATATTTTTTTACGCTACAGGAGGAGTTCTTTTCAGAGTAACCTGCTTCATTCCTTGCAGGTTTATTAACAATTAATTATTTGTATTATTATTTTTTAAATTTAAAATTTAAAACTCCGCATGTGTTAGCAGTAGCATGAATTTTATCAGGGACAGTGTTAATTTAAGTTTTTGGTAGTAATAAATGAAAATTTTTATGATATCTAACTAGTTTGTAAATGATAGTATAGCTGAGCTCCCATAGCTTTAGTTTTTTTATGGTTATCGGGTTGGGTTAATCCAAATAAAAATATAATATATTATTTTATTTTATTTGCATGTTGGGCCTCAGTTTTAGGCCCTAGTTATGGATTTGGAAAATAGTAAGGCTTACTACGGGTCTTGAAAGTTTTATGCTAGCCCAGGTCCTAGTGCTGGTTTGGCCCGTAGGATCAGATCCTGACACTAATACTCTTATTTGTTTTTCAATTGAAAAAGGAAAAAAAATATATCAATAATGATGGAAATAAATGAATTGCACCATTGAATTATGATAATTTAATCATTCTTGTAATAAAACCAAATCTTTTTAAAATTATTAAATATTTTACTGCTTAAGAAAATGGTTAAAAGTTTATTGTATTATGTAGCAATAAAAGTCACATTTCTATAATAAAAACAAATAATATGTGAATATTAGTTATGCTAAATATAATGGGATTCTGATAATTTCCTAAAAAAAATATTAAACTTTTAAACCAATTTAATACCTTCATATTTTTTTAGAAATAAATACCTTCAGTTTACTGTTCAAAAATGAGTTGAACTTACCATACTATCCCAAATTCCTTTTGTGTGGGTGGTAGATGTCCAATGCAATCCTTTACATTTTATTTTTATCTACAAGCCATAAAGGGGATGTTTCTTCTACATCTGACCTCATTTTGATGATGTCTCTCTCCTATATATACACATCCTTAGAATAGCCCAAAAAACCAGTTTTTTAATATACATAGCTTGACAGGCACATCTGATTTGGCTCTCCTTTCATTGTTTCTCTCCCTTGAAGAGGCCCTTACTTCCCCCAAAAGGTAATTTCCTTTTTCTTTTTCGAGCTTTGTTTTTTCTCATTTGTTTCGTTGCTGAATCTTCTGAGCCTCTTGGTCAGGTTTGTTTTGTTAATTTTTGTCAGTGAAATTATGCAAATGTTTGATCTTTTTGTCATGGTCTTGGATATGGGGTCTGTGTTGTGATCTTAATAAAAAAAAAATGTTGTTTCAAATGACAAATCCATCATGGATTAATCTGTTGCCATCTGCATTTTTTGAAGCTGGCCAGTTTCAAACATTGGCTTCTTTTGCGTTTTTGATGTTCAATTTTAATTTTCTTTAAAAATAAAAATTAGTTGCTGATCTATGCATTGTTGTATGAATCTAAAATCTAGATTATCTTCTGTAATGTAGTATAATTGATTGCATTTAGGCTCATGAAGCAACATTAAGGTTATGTTTGTCTTTTGCTGAAAATATTTTCAAGGTAAGATTTTAGCCATTTCTAGCATCTGGGGGCGCTCATAAAAACTTGTCATTGGAAAATGCTATACTGCTTGGAAGGAAAACTAAACTACTTTCAAGGAAAAAGACATCCTTTTTTTGCAAAGAGAAAATTATTTTTTATTCTGATAGAGTATTAAAAAAAGAAATTCCATAAGGAAAACATGTGAAAATGTCATCTTCGGCAATCACCTGTGTGCAAAAACCTTGGCAATTGGTCGCAACCAGCTACCACCGAAGGTAATTGATGAAAAACATAGAAAACAATTTTCAGAGGCAAGTTATTTTCTATAAAACAATTGGAGGCTTGTTGAAAAAAGTCTTGACCAAATAAGTCTAAAATTCATTACTTTCAATTCCAGTCATTATTACTAATTTTCCTCCTCCTCCTCCTCCTTCTTCTTCTTCTTTTGCTTGGTTCTTATGTTTCTTCCATTAAATGAATAACGATTAATAAGTTCTCAAAGAATTGTGTAATTTGTACCGATTCAAAATGAATCAGTATAAATGTGTGCCTCTACAAA
This sequence comes from Hevea brasiliensis, assembly GCF_030052815.1. Lineage (NCBI taxonomy): Eukaryota > Viridiplantae > Streptophyta > Magnoliopsida > Malpighiales > Euphorbiaceae > Hevea > Hevea brasiliensis. Next base: position 90,793,440 of record NC_079506.1, read on the forward strand.
AGAAGAGGATTGGGGTAGATTTAGTTTCCTCTGCCCCCTTTTTTTAAAAAAAAAATTTAACTTCTACATGAATTATTGTTAACATAGAAATCATTATTATGTCTGTTAAATTAAATAAATTCCCTTGTGTTCATATCCTTATACTGTATTAAGCATATTGAGAAATCATACATTTCAAAAACATGCCTCACAATGTAGTAATGGTATGATTATTGCCTAAATGGTATTGCCAGATATTTGGGTTTTTTTTTTTTCTTTTTTTTTCCTCTATACAATGATTATGGTGTGAATATTTCTTTGCTGTCTTGAATTGTTTGTTTCACAGGTTCATAACTGGTATTTGCTTGGCTGCTTGGTGTTTCATCTTCCATTGGAAGAAAAACACTAGGGAATGCTGAAAAATGTACTTGAACTCTGGTAGTTCTTTCTACGGAGTCGGTGATATTCAATCCCAATTTCACCTGACAATATCCAACCTCTATGGGGTAGGATTTTCAGTATATGATGGACTTGTACTTGAGGTACAATTTGATAAGGGAGTCACAAATAGAATTCCTACAGTTGTAAAGCACAATCTTGGCAAAGACGGCTAAGTTGTTGAGTTCTGAAGACTTTTTCCCTGTAAATTATATATACTATTTCTAGGGTTTTAGTTGGAGGATACATTTTACTTCTATTAGGATTTGATATTTAAATGGAGCACAAAGGGAATGTATTGATGCATAGGTATGACTTTGGGCGATTGTTAGGCCAGGGGAACTTTGCTAAGGTTTACCATGCAAGGAGCCTTAAAACTGGCCAGAGTGTGGCTATTAAGGTTATTGACAAGGAGAAGATTATGAAAGTGGGGCTAATTAATCAGATCAAGAGAGAGATATCTATTATGAAACTGGTTAAACATCCAAATGTTTTGCAACTTGATGAGGTCATGGCCTCTAAAAGCAAGATTTACTTTGTCATAGAATATGCTAAAGGTGGTGAGCTTTTTAAGAAGGTAACGAAAGGAAGGTTCAAGGAAGATGTTGCAAGGAACTATTTTCAACAATTAATCAGTGCAGTTGATTTTTGTCACAGCAGAGGTGTCTATCACAGGGATTTGAAACCAGAAAACTTACTACTGGATGAGAATGGAGTTCTAAAAGTATCAGATTTTGGATTGAGTGCACTTGTTGAGTCCGAAAGTCAAGATGGTTTGCTCCACACAACTTGTGGAACTCCTGCATATGTTGCTCCTGAAGTTATCAGTAGAAAAGGCTATGATGGGGCAAAAGCTGACATTTGGTCTTGCGGCGTAATCTTATATGTTTTGCTGGCCGGTTATCTTCCATTCCATGATGCAAATTTGATTTCGTTGTATAGGAAAATAAGCAAGGCAGAATATAAATTTCCTAACTGGTTTTCGTCCGAAGTACGCAAGCTGGTATCGAAAATGCTCGACCCTAATCCAAGTAATAGAATTTGCATTGCCAAAATAATGGAAACTCCCTGGTTTAGAAAAGGATTCAATTCAAAAGCCGCTAAAAGTAAAGCTGATGCCAAGAAACTGGAACCTGTGGTGGCCGATTCAACTTTGGTTCCTTATGAGGATACTCTCACTTTTTCTGAAGATAAGAAAGAGTTGGGCAAACCTACTAGTTTGAATGCTTTTGATATCATCTCTCTTTCAAACGGGTTAGACTTTTCTGGTTTTTTTGACAAAAGTCATCAGGAGAAAGAAACAAAATTCACTTCAATGCACTCTGCCTCAACTATCATAACTAAACTAGAGGACACTGCTAAGCATCTGCAGTTGGAAGTAAAGAAAAAGGATGGAGGGTTGTTGAAATTGGAGGGATCTGAGAAAGGTAGAAAAGGTGCATTGTCCATTGATGCAGAAGTATTTGAGTTTACTCCATCTTTTCATTTGGTAGAGGTGAAAAAATCATCTGGTGATACACTGGAGTACACACAGGTACTAGAACAAGGTTTAAGGCCAGCTCTCAAGGACATTGTCTGGGCATGGCAAGGTGAGAAGCATGAACAACAGGAAGAGCAACAAAATGCGCATTCTTCCTAGTCGGTTTTTGCATCGTAAGCAGTTTTATTGTTCTCTTTGAAATATGAGAATTCATTTCATTACATGCTCATCTTTGTAAGAGACTTCTGATTGTGTGTTTGATTCCTGTTATCCAATTAGTAGATTATATAATGTATGATCATAGTTTTGGCATGTGTGAATGAGATTCAACATGGCATGCTCTATAGTAAGCAAGCATACAGGAGTTAAGTTGAATCTTCAGTCTGTAAAGACTGTTAAGATGTATTCTGTATAAAAGAATCAGATAAAATCTGAACAAAAGCAGGGAAATAAGTTTGTTTCTTAATTACTATTTCCTAGGAAGTTGCTTCTCAAATTTATTGAAATATCATGTTAAAAAGCAAAAGTTGATGTTGCAGGTAATGCTTAGGGGACCATTGGAAGAAAAAGAAAAAGAAAAAACAAAAAGGAGAAATGATTATATATCAGAACTTATTGTATTGTCCTGGCATTGGAATTGTTGGTTCTTGACCATATTCTATGTATGTTAGTGAGCTTAGAGCCTTCACCTTATGTGCTAAGTGGGATAAATCTTTCCAACTATTTATATCAAACAGTTGTTGATCATAGTGCTAAATTCAGCACAATGGAGACAACATGTCCACCATAGTTTAGTCCAAGCAAACACCAATAAAAAAAGCATGCCTGCTACATTAAAGCCCTGTTTGACATTGAGGTTCTAAGCTGAAAAAGCACTTTTAAGAAAAAGTATAATTTTAAATACTATTAAAAAAAGCAATTTGAAAAAAATTGAAGAGACTTTTTTCTTAATGGATATTTAAAAAAAAAAATTGTTTAAAGCTATAATCTTTTCATCTTTATTGTTCATGTGTCAACTAAGGCATTAGTATTTTGATATAGAAGCAGTGCATGCATATAATGATATGTCCACATGTTTACATAATGTTTTTTGGTGTATAGAATAATGCACACAAAAGAATTGTTCTTCTGTCCCATTCAAAGGAAGACAAGAGGAATTGAAACTTAACTCACATCCTTAATTGTCAACCCAGAAATGTTGCCACTTGCTAAAGCATTATTCTCTTGAGGCCTCAAACAAATTCCACATTTTTGACTTAGACCTCACTAATAATCTATCTCCAAATGTATCCACATTGTTGAAATTAGTTATTCCTGTGTTTGACTCGAACCATAAATAAATCAGATTGATATTGAACTAAAATCATTCGGTTTGATTTCAGGTCAAACCAAATTTTTTTAATTTAAAAAAAAATTTTGAAAATAATTTTAGACAATTGTATTTGAACCAGACTGAATTATACCAAAATTGAAATCAAAACTTGAATTGGAACTAGAATCTTAGGGTTTATGGGCCAGTTTAGATTCATCATTGTAATGAACTATGGATTAATTCAGATTCACGCTTTTAATGAATCATGAACCGATAATTTTAGACCGATTCAAACCGAAATTGTCCCAGCGGCCTGGTCTACTAGAAACTACCAATTCCTATACTCTACCGGCTTCTTTCCATGTCCATCCATACCCAAAAGCCTATAAGCAACCATCAAATTTGGCCACCTGTCCTAGAACAAACTAGTGGGCCTGCCTTCTGCAACCTTCTAACTAGTGATATTTGAGAACCACTAACCTAATCCTTCATTTGTTGGCCCTAAAAACTTGATAATATACCTTCAATTGGTACCTTTACAGCAAGCAAACAGATTCCTAATTCAGGTTTCTTGCACATTGTTCATAGTGGTTTAATCTGCAACCTGCTTTTCTGATAAAAGAAAATGACTTTACAAAAGCAGATTAGCTAGAATCTTGAGTCAAAAAGGGTATAATTAATGGGAATAACTTATTTACATCTGGAGGATTGCATAGTGAATGAATGATTATTACACATTATGAATGTTTTGTAATTGAGTAATAAATAAAAGACATTCCTTTAAATACTTTACATTATGATATGTAACAATCACTCATTAAGGCACTGATTATGATAAATAATGGAGCCAGGATTTATTTTGGGGACAAAACAATTTTATATATATCTATTTATAATACTTTTTTTTATTTATAAAAGTATATGAGTATTTTAGATGGAATACATAAGTTCACTTCTAAATTTTAATAAAAAAAATTTTTTTGGTACTTTTAACTTTTAAAAAATTTCATGGTACACCTCAACTCCTGTGAACGTCTTATAATACGCCTTAACTCTTATAAAATGGAATTAAGATACCTTTTGATCTACTAACGTGGTGGTTTGTTTATTAGGATCTAAAGGGTATTTTAATTTCATTTTATAAAAGTTGAGGTATATTATAAAACTTTTACGAAAGTTAAAGTGTGTTATAAGATGCTTTAAAAGTTCAGAATGCCAAAAAATTTTTTTAGGTGTAAGATGGTATATTGTTTTATTTTGTTTACAAAGCTAGAGGGGCTTGTCTACCTAACTCCGTTACTGATTATGATTGTCATAGGTAGATTTTTTTTTTTTTATGTAAACTCGTTAAACTATATATTTAAGATACAAGATATATAGTGAGAATGATATATTAAATATATTAATCTACATATTTATTTTTGAATTTATCAATAATTTTTCACATGGATAAATGTTTATTTGGATTAAAATTTTTAATTTTTCAGTAATTGAATTAGCATCTATTAAGTGTTATCTTTAACAATGAAAAGGGAAGCTTAAAAAGGAGAAGGAAAAATTCACATGAATGGTGTCAAGCATTTGTAAGTAAGTAAGTGGTGAGGGATCTTAACAAATGTAAAATGAAGATTGCAGGGGGAAAAAAGAAAAAGTTGGGGTCTTTTGGATGCCTTAAACCAACAAATGGGAAAATTGAGAAAGAGATATCAAGCAATTGGAATGGAGGGGGAAATTTGTGTACTTTCACCTAACATCAACTTTCACTAACAAAAAAGGAGGGGGGAAATATAATTTATGTTTACTTTTGAATATCTATTTATTTATATGGGTTGGCAAAAAAAATATATAAATATATATATATATATATATATATATATATATATATATATATCTTTTACTGCTTCTGGACCATTTCAAGACTCACATAACATGAAATTGCAGGCCAATACAATGACTCAAATTATAATTTGTTTAATCTTATTGTGTCATCATTTTGAACTGCATTTCTTTTCCTTTTTGCCTAATAAAGCAAGATGGGATTTTGTAAAGACACTCGTGCTTAAGGAATAAGAAAAAAAATTAATCGAATTTAGTTTAGTGATATTAAAATTATTTTTAAAATTTTTATATTTTAAATTTAAATCTCAATCAGAAATAAATAAGGTATTGCTGATTACTTGCCCATTAGGGGGCAGTCTGATTGTTATTCCTCTATCTTGAAAGTGCAAGAAGTGAGGAAATTTCGAGTTTGAGAATTTCCTTCTACCTATTCTGATATTATTCACTTTTATGGTAAGAAATAAAAAAAACTACTTTTTATTATGTAACTTACTAGATATTACTCGATTTATTATACCTCTATTGAATAAAAAAATAATTAATTATTTAGTTATCATCAAATAAAGCAACCAAATTAAATGATAATGTCACTAAATGAAATTATGATTCAAGTGGGCAAGACATGGGTCCAACTAAGCATGCATATGTGTCAATTATATGAAATTGAACTCCTTCTAATCTCTTACTAGTTCCTATCACTTTCTCTCTTGATTGAAAGAGATATTCACTACTAGAAAAATAAGTCCTTGGAAGGTGGAAACCTACTATATATATATATTGTGATGTCTTGTTTTCCATGTGTGGGAGCAAAGTTCCTTGCTTGTTAAGGTGTTGTTGGCCACTTCTTTTAATTAAAAAATTGATTAACATACCTTTATGCCAAATCCAAATAATTGGGATTTTATTCCTTCACCATGATGATCATGATCATCACTCAAAGAAAAATTTGACATCACCTAAAATAAAATCCCAATAAATGAGTGGTTACGTGATGCTATTAAGGTAGGGAGTCTAGTAAAGGCTTGATGATTGTGATGAAAATGCCATTTAAATAATTAATTATATTGATTTTCCATTGCTAATGGAATCCAATTACGTTCTATGATTTTTATATCTTAATTTTCATCATTACTTAATCTTCTTTTAATAAAACTAATTAAAGAGAGATAACTCCTGACTCCTAATAAAACTAATTGAATTGCCTTCAAAAAAAAAAAAAAATAAAAGTCAAAATGAATGACTCCAAAATAAAAATCTCCCAACTCCTAACTCCTTGTATTGAGAAGCATTTTGCTTTTGACTTAGAGAAAATGATAGGTATAAATAAAGATTGAAAATCTTTCATGGTTTGAAATAAATGTACTAGTAGGTTCATTTAATATATCTAGAAATGAAAATGCAATTGAAAGAAAAATAAAAGGTAAAGGGTTCATAAAGTAAACTACAACCACTCATGTACAAGAGTTGTTCATTGTCTTTATGGTAACCAAAGATTGATTTTATACAAATATATCAAGGTTTTTTCTTTTTTTTTTTTTTTATTAAATTTGACACCCATCAATATTTAAATTTGAAATTGTTATCCCACGTTATTTGAAATAAAAATTTTGTATTAAATATAAGATTTAGATAAAGTTTTTCTCCTTAAATTAACTTTTGTGATGAAATTAGACTTGATTTATTTTTTTTTTATTGAAATCGGAATTTCTTAATTCCCTTGATAGAGGAAAATCAGCAAAGATTGAGAGTAAAAATATAGTAACTTTCGTGACCATATCCCGTCTATGGAGGTGGATATGCAAAGGCATAGTCATTGAATACAAAAAAGTACCATGTCTCTCCAAGAAGAACACATAGACTTGTGAAGTTATTACCACCACCCTATTCTTGATTCATACTCAATGTTCTTGGGTTGCACATGTTTGCTGCCTTGGGCCAATCATAAATGCACTACTAAATAAAAAAATTTTTGGTTTTTCTTTAAATTAAACTTGTGAATTACACAAATTGATTAGGAACATCTCTTCTCTTAATATATATGATGATATTTTTTTAGTTAATTTGAAATTTAAATTTAATATTAAATTTGAAAAAAGTGTTGTATAAATTATTTATTAATATGACTTTATAAATGATTAAGTAGTTTTATATTTACTCTTTCATTCTTGTTTACTCCCAACATAAGACTTAGATCCCAACACTTAAAATATCATAACTAAAGTATATTGGTGCTCCAATTAATAGGAAGCATGATCTTCTACATTAAAAATTACAAATTAGTTTCTTATTTGGTCAAAAATATTGTTAATAAATAATTTGTATGCTATTTAAATAATTAGAATTATTTTTAATTAATAGGTATTTTACTTAATTTCCATCTAGGATATGAATATATATAGACATGAATGCTATATATAAAAGTATTTTTTGACTTGATAAGGAAAAAAAAATTGTCATGTGTGCTAGTCCTATAATTGATAAGGAAAACTAGTTTGTGTTGACAATATATTATTAATTATATATAGCATATTGCTATTTCATATATGGTATATTTTGAACACCATAATTTATGAGAATGATTATTATTTTTCATGAAATATAATTTTGGGAATTTTTTTCTTATATTCGGTCAATTATGAACACAAAATATGAGATGTACAATAAAATTTACTTATTAAATATATGAGTCTCATATATTTATATCTTATATATATGATGGACAGAATATAAGTAGAAATTTTCCTATGATATTGAGGTTTATTAATTTATTATTTTTTAAGAAATATAATATAAAATATAATCATATTCTTAGCTTTCTTGCATAAATGTATAGATCTTATGGGATTATTTTATAATGAGTTAAGTAATTTTTTTTTTTATTTTCATTCAAAGTTAAATTTATTAATTTGATAAGATAGAAATTCAATAATATTCAAGTTCAACTTATATTTATCAAAATTGAATTTTTTAATGACACTTAAATGAAATATATTGTTGAATAACTCACCATTATCAATTTATCAATTTGTATCACATTTTTAAATAAAAATAATATTTAATTATCATACTGATATGAAAAGTGAAATTAACGTAGAATGAGACTATCTCGGTTAACAACCAGATTATCCTAACGAACTTGGAATCCTCTCTACAGATCCTTAAATGGTGGCAAATCTTTCTTTTATTTTTCATCCTAAACTGCTAATTCCTATAGATAGTGGGGGTTAATAGGCTCACCATTTTGAGCACACCAATCACAAGATTCCTTTTCTATATTTAGAAATAGAAAATTTGTGCATATAAATACAATTGTTTGAATTTTTTTTTATTAGTGTTCAATTTTATTAAAAATATTTTTTAAATTATTTAAGAATTTTAAATGAATATGCTTTTAAAATCATTCATATAGAAAACTCAGTCTTAAAAAATATAAAGTAAAATATGACATTAACAAGGTTGTTGTATTAATTATTTTTTTTTTAATTGATTGGATTTTGATGAATTTTGAATTCATAAATTTATAATTATTAAAGATGGCTCCAATATTATAAAATTTACTCTCTAATATTAAATTAATAGTTTATTTTGGGTGTGTGTTTTATAATGTGTGAGAAATCAAAGACACAAATATTAATAACTCAATTTCTTTTTAAAAATTATTAATTTATAAAAAAATAAGAAAATTAAGATAAATGTTCATCATACAATTTAAAAATATAAAAATTCATAATTAATTATTAATTTTTAAAATATGAACTTTAAAAACATAGAGATTCATCCATAACTTACCACAAAATCAAAAACCCATTAGATACTTTCCTCTTATTTAAAAAACAGATCCCATCCTCAGAATCTATATCTATATCCTCTTCTCCTCCTCCTCCTTCTTCTTCTTCTTCAACCTACAACAAATCTCCTTCACCTATTTTCTCTCTCTCTTTATCTCTCTTATATCGGTGTAGAGGAAGAAACCCATTAACAAAAAGTTACAGTTTTGGATGGTCATGGACATGGAGGCTGGATTTCAACCACCACCACCCAACCAAAAGCCTTTAGCCAGGCTGAACACCTTCGTTGCCAACTCTCGACTAGGCAAGCGATTCAAACTCGCCGAGCGAAACTCGACCTTCACTACCGAGTTACGTGCTGGAACAGCCACTTTCCTCACCATGGCTTACATCCTCGCCGTCAACGCTTCCATCCTCACTGACAGTGGCGGTACCTGCTCTGTCTCCGACTGTGTCCCTCTCTGCTCTGACCCAACCATCCGCGTTTCCAACTGTACTGGGTCATCCCTTCGAGTCATCCAACCTGATGATTCTTGCAAGTTCGACCCAGTTAATCCAGGCTACGCTTCTTGTTTAGAGAAAATACGTAAAGACCTTATAGTAGCCACTATAGCTTCTTCCCTTATTGGGTGTGTGATAATGGGTGCTTTCGCTAATCTTCCTCTAGGGTTGGCTCCAGGCATGGGCGCAAACGCTTATTTCGCTTACACAGTCGTTGGGTTTCACGGGTCTGGTAATGTTTCATATGGGAGCGCATTAGCTGCAGTTTTCATGGAAGGTTTGATCTTTTTAGCGATATCTGCAATTGGGTTGCGAGCACAACTCGCGAAACTCATCCCAAAACCGGTTCGGATCAGCTCCTCTGCTGGTATCGGTCTTTTCCTCGCATTTATCGGCTTACAAAACAACCAAGGACTCGGATTAGTTGGGTACAGTCCATCGACGCTGGTCACACTCGGAGGCTGCCCGAGATCGTCACGTGCGTTGTTAGCTCCTGTCACAACGTTGGCTAACGGCACTATTGCTTTGATGCAAGACGGCACCGTATCGGGGGATATCCTGTGTCTCCGTGACAGAATGGAGAGCCCAACATTATGGCTTGGAATAGTTGGGTTTGTGATTATTGCTTATTGCTTAGTGAAGAATATTAAAGGAGCAATTATATATGGTATTGTTTTAGTAACGGCCGTTTCATGGTTCCGTGACACAAGAGTAACGGCGTTTCCTAACACCGTTGCAGGTAATTCAGCACATGAGTATTTTAAGAAGGTGGTGGATGTACATGTAATAAAAAGTACAGCTGGGGCTCTAAGCTTTAAGAGTATGGGGAAAGGCTATTTTTGGGAGGCTTTGGTTACGTTCTTATATGTAGACATTTTGGACACAACTGGTACTTTGTATTCAATGGCTAAGTTTGCTGGATTTTTAGATCAAAATGGAAATTTTGAGGGTCAATACTTTGCTTTCATGTCAGATGCCACGTCAATTGTTGTGGGATCATTGCTCGGTACATCTCCGGTCACTGCTTATATTGAATCGTCAACAGGTATACGTGAAGGTGGACGAACAGGATTGACTGCATTAACTGTTGCCGGATATTTTTTCTTAGCATTTTTCTTTACGCCGTTATTAGCGTCTATACCCGCTTGGGCGATAGGGCCACCGTTGATTTTGGTGGGGGTGTTGATGATGAGAGCAGTGGTGGATATTGAATGGAATGATATGAGGCAAGCTATACCAGCATTTGTGACGTTGATTTTGATGCCTTTGACCTATTCTATTGCTTATGGGTTGATTGGTGGAATTGGAACTTACATTGTTTTGAATTTGGGAGATTGGGGTGAGGAGCTCTTGGTGAAAGTTGGCGTCATAAAAAGGAGAGGTGGGGGTGTTGGTGACAATAGTGGTGATAAAGGGAAAATTAATGGCAGAGGCAGCTTCAATGGGACAAATGAGTTAGGAATAAGACAAAATGAAAGTGTGAAAGCAGCTGAAATTCAAGTTTAGGGAAATGGGTAAGACATATTATAATTTTGCATTGCCTTTGATCTTAATTTTACAATATATAAATATCTTCACATTTTTAATATTTTAAGAAATCAGTAAGGGGAATTAGATGGGATTCATAAAAGGGGTAGATGTAAATATATACATATATGTTACCCATGTCATGGTTGATTAGAATTTTGTGTTTTTTTTTTATATAATTAATTAATGTTCTCTTATATCTCTTATGTTAATTTCCATTTTGAGAAGAACTATTATGAAATGGATCCAATGCATTTGACACAAACTCTTTATTATTCCAAACCTTTTTGATACTACAACTCCCTCTCTCTATCTCTCTATGCATAAGTGGATACTTTTCCTTTCATTTTGGTACTTTATGATTAATCATTAACACTTTTTCTATTGCTGAAGATGGAAACTCTTTTCTTTGGTGTTTATGGATAGGCCTACTAAAAGTTCCTTTTACCCCATTTACACTATATTTGCAACTTTGTTTGGGAGGAAAGAAAATAAATAAAGAAAAATAAGAAAGTAACATAAAAATAATTTTAAAGTTTTTTTTTCTCTTTGATTGAATATTAGGGAGAAAAATAAGAAAGAAAAGTTACTTTTTAAATAGTAAAATATTTATTTTGTTATTTTTATTTGAAATTAAAGTAAATAATTTTAAGGATAAAAAAATAATTTTATTTATTTTTCACTTACTTTCTTGAGAGAAAATAAATAGTGACATTCATTTGTTATAATTCACCCTTATTTTCTATCGTTCTCAATTTTTCCTCATTCTCAAACAAAAGAGAAGAGAAAATATTTTTATTTTTCTTCATAATTTTTTTTCTCTTATTTTCCTCTAATTTAAACATAATTTTAATATTTAAAGGCTTACTAAAATATATAGAGAGATGCGCGTGCACGTGCGCATACAAACACACACATATATATATATATTAAAAATTAATAAAAAGTAACTTCAAAATATTGAAATATAAATATGAATACAATTATATTATATTAATTGCTTTTTTCACTTTTATTTATGGTATTTAATTTTTTTAATTATTTATTATATTTAAAAAATTAATAATATTATAATTTAGAAAATTTATTTTAAATATAAAAATTTGATTATCAAATAATTTAAAAAATATGCTGATGAGTGGATTAGAAATTTATTAATAAAAAATTTTCATATGTTTAGCAAGAAAAGTGAAAGAAACAATGAAATGGGCACACAATTTTGTTTGTTTTCACACAAAAAAATAGTCAAATACATGGCCATCGATTGATTGATTGATTGATTTTGGACTTGGCATCATAGTTGTTCCTTTGGTAACATCATTTATTTATTTATTTTGATGGGATTATTTTTTCTTTATTTAATTTACTTGTGTTTTTAGTTTATCCTCTCTTGAGAAAGCATTTATTATTGATTTCTCTTAATTTAATAATAATAATAATAATAATAACTATATATTGATTATTGAATTAGAAAAATGTTTATTCTACTTCACACATGGAAATAGTGAGGAAATGTGTGTGACCCATTAACCCCTTTTTCAATAATAATTTATTTTAATAAATATAGTTTATGTATTTATTATATAATATTTTTTAATGATAATGCATTCAATTTAAGATCATTTTTTCTTTTTCTTTTTCCTATTGTCTAATAATGTTTAAATTATTATACAAGAGATTATAAATTTAAAAATGCATATTTTTCTATTTAATTAAAATTTTAAAATATATAAAAAAAAATTATACTTCATTAAATGAGAAATAAAAGAATAAGCGACAAGAATTCATAAATAAAAATTTTAAGATTTCCTTATTTGGAAAACAAAACTATTTATATTAAAATATACGTTTTATCTTAATAATATTATATTTTTTTAATAATCATAAAATTTTGAGTCCAAATTTTAATTGGAGCTACATAAATAAAAAACAATTTATATATTTATGATTAAACATGTGTAAATTCATGATAGAGCAAAAATTGTGGTGAAAGAGATGTATGATGGAAGGGCAAATTGGCATAGGGCAATAATGTTGGAAGGTTCTTGATCAATAAGCCATTCCTTCCTGTCATAAAGTAATAGTAATTAATTGAGTGGGGAAGGCACCCCAATCAAATTTCCTACTCTATGCATATTTTCATTTATACACATATCATGTGCATTGAAATTTGAGTTTTTAGGAGTTCATCTCTATTTATTTTTATATGTTATAGTTGAATTTTATATAATAATTAAAAAAATAATGAAATAATTTTATTTTAGAAAAAGGTGTACTTATAATTAATTAAATTAAATTTTTTATCTCATTTAATTGTTTATTAGTTTATTGTATTTGATAAAAATAAATAATAAAATTAAAAAAAAAATTAATATTTCTTTATTTTTTAAATGTGATAAATAATTAAAAGAATTTAAATACAATAAAATAAAATTTGATGAAGATAGGATAATGTAAAATTTAAAATTTGGTTGAATAATTAAAATCAAATTCCAACTTCACTTTTCATTTTTATTAGAGAAAAGGGAAATCTTTTATTAATGCTAAGTATGGTATATGATACAAATTAAATAAAAAAAAAAACTATAGAGAACAAATAAATTATAATCTTAGTGCTAAAATATAAGATTCAATATGCTATATATACAAAATCAGATGATAAACTTTAATTGATTGGGCTATCCGTAATAAATAAATAAAAAAATAGAGAGAAATTAAACTATTTGAACAAGCCTTAGCCCCCTCTTAGTTAGGGGTGAGCATTCGGTTTAAATCAAACCGAACCGAATTGAACTGAACAGAATTAAATTATAAAAATCGAACCGTAAGTTTTAGAAACCGAACCGAACCGAAATGGGTGAAAAATCAAATAGAACCGAACCGCTCTATTTCGGTTCGGTTCGGTTTAAAACGATCGGTTTGATTTTTTATTGATTTTTCTAATTTTAACTTTGGTTTAAATATAATAACCATTAATCAATGAAATTAAACAATTAATATATATATAATTAAATATAATTCATAAATTTTTCATAAAAATAAATCAATTCAAAAATCAATTCGGTTCAATTTAATTTGATTTGACTATATAAATTACTATTCGATTCGGTTCGGTTTAACCGATTTTTTTCTCTTCAAAACCGAACTGAACCGAAATAACTGAAATTTTTATAATGTAAAACCGAACCGAACCGATTTAATTTTAAAACTGAACTGATTGAATTGAATTGACTCGGTTCAGTTCGATTTTTCAGTTTGAACAAAATTCTGCTCAGTCCTACTCTTAACACGTACAATTGATATCAATATTCAATTTTTAACATGGGTAAAAAAAAATTTAAGTGAGATTGGAGAATATGTAATTTGCCTAATTTTTGTTATGAATTATGAGTTAGAACATAGTTTTGTGAATGGATATTAGATAGTGTTGGAATTATTCAATGATTTTTTGATAAATCAATAATTTTAAAAGATTGGAATATAATTATAATTATAATTAATTATTGATAAATTTGATGTATGTGTCACTATAAAAGGGGATTTTTAAAGGTTTTCAATCAAGAAAATAAATGGGAATTAAGTAAATGGATTATCATGTTGAGTGAGTGATGAATTGGATTTTGATGAAATATTGCTCTAAATAGAGTAAAAGTATAAGAACATAAATTTTTTTTAGTAAGGGATTAAAAGGGTAAAAACTCGAATTTATATTATATAAATAATATATTTTTAATTATTAAATTAATTTAAGTAAATAAAATATAATTATCGTTCTTCTATTAGATTTGAATATAAAATTTTTATTACTTTAAAAATAATTAATACCACTAAATTAAAATTTAACATAAAATGAAATCTCTTTTCTTTTTAATATAATTTAAAATTTATTTAGTTTAGATATATGAGTTTTATCAAAATATTTTGAGTTTGAAAAATCACATATTTATCTGAAAAATATATTTTAAATGAAATTTAATTAATTTTAAGAATTCAATATTTAACTACTGTGTGTTCCTTTTATTTATTAAAAAAAAAAAATCTGCATAAATAAATGGGTTTAATCAAAACCAAATACTTTTGGAGTGAAAGAAGGGCCATTATGGTAATGTGGAGGGAAAGGGCACTAAGGTAAAATGGCTGATGTCATATAAAATCTGGCACCCCACACAGGATTTAACAGAAAGTTAAGGATTCGGAAGAAAAAGGAATGGCTGTTGCCAGTAACTGCATTTCCCTGTCTTCCGTTTTCTCATGCCCATATGAAAACGAAGTGCTCTTGATAAGAAAGAAACCCACTTGCAAATTCTTGCTTTCCAAGAATTTCTTCAAAATGGGCAGGATCAATTGTAAGCTATCAGATAGTGGAATCCAAAAAAAACCCGCTACAAAAGATGTGTCATTGAGCTCAAGGAACAGGATGGAAGACTACAATATAGCCATGAAAAGGATGATGAGGAACCCATATGAGTACCACCATGATCTTGGTTAGTTTATTCTACCAAAGCTTTGTTCTTGATGGTTAGTTTCATTGCCACTCAAATTTTTTTTTTTTTTTTTTTACTTTTTCGATTTTTTTTTCTTCCTTTGATATGATAACTTTTCTGGAGAAACATTGCCTTGGTTTTAATCATTTCCGATTATAATTTCGGTTGCATTTCTATAGCAATCTGATAGAAATCAATATTTATGGTTTTCAGTCTTAATTATGTGGTAGAGGACGCTGTAATAATAATTGGGCAATGGAAGATCTTATTAGGGCTATTTTAGAATATTTGGTCTGTGTTATAATCCATTTGCATTGGAAGTGCTGAAGGAGCCTCTAATTTATTTATTTATTTATGCTGGATCTGGATCTAGGTAGAATCCTTTTGAATTTTCTTTTTATTTTATATTATCTGATATGGCTTCCAGATTACAATCCCTAACATGGGTAAAAGGATATACCTTTCTGTGAACTTTTTTCATGTTTTATGCTTTCAATGGATTTGACCCCTCTCTGGATAGTGGTGCAAGTGTAAACATCAAGTTCTTGTTAAAAAAAAAAAAGTGAAACTTTTGGTAAGATCGCAGGGTTTTACAAGTCAATGGTATTAACTCCCTCTGGATATTTAATTAGGTCTGCTTTATGCATAGAAATCTAAACCATTTGGAAAACTTTTTGGATTTGACCATTATCATTCCAGTTTTGCACCCTCTTTATCCAGCTATTGTGTGCATAGAACCCAATTAACTTGTAATGTTTTATCTGTTTTATTAAGATCCTTCAACTTTCCTGGCTTCAGGTATGAACTACACACTGATAACCAATAGTTTGATCGTGGGCTCCCAGCCTCAGAAACCTGAAGACATCGATCATCTGAAACATGAAGAGAATGTGGCGTACATTCTAAATTTGCAGCAGGACAAGGACATTGAATATTGGGGTATTGACTTGCAGGCTATAATAAAAAGATGTCAAGAACTTGGAATTCGTCATATGAGGCGGCCTGTAAGGAAACATTAGTCATTCGAAACATATAAAATACTCCAAATTTGGATGAATTCTTATTTCTTGAGCTTTCTTAGTTTTGTGTATATGATTATATTCTATTTTCTGCCAATTATTTTGTTGGTGATAAGTGAATGAATTTGGTTATTTATTTTCTTTATTCAGGCCAAAGATTTTGATCCAGATTCCTTGAGAAGTATGTTACCTAAGGCTGTTTCATCATTGGAGTGGGCCATTTCTGAGGGGAAAGGCAGAGTGTATGTGCACTGTACTGCTGGACTGGGAAGGGCCCCTGCTGTTGCAATTGCTTACTTGTTCTGGTTTCAGGGCATGAATGTCAGTTCTCAACTCTTCTTTCATTACTTTTCTGCTAATTATATCAATGCACTTCTTGTCTTATAAGGAAATTTAAACTGCTGTAAGCTTATTATTCTATTCCCTTGTCATGATTGTTTTCCATTTGTCTAGCTAACTGATTCTCGATCTGCAACATATACTTTCTTATTAACATTTATGGTTATGGAACAGCTGAACACAGCATATGATAAACTAACTTCAAAGCGACCTTGTGGACCCAATAAGAGATCAATACGAGGAGCAACATATGATCTTGCCAAGAATGATCCGTGGAAGGAGCCATTTGATAATCTCCCAGAACATGCTTTTGAAGATATAGCAGATTGGGAGAGGAACTTGATTCATGCGCGTGTTCATTCTCTTCGTGGAACTTGAACATTTAGGTAAGCATTTGTTGATTGTCATCTTGCGTGACACTACAATTGAAAACTTCTTGATTCTTGGATCTGATTTTTCCTGAGGATTTTTCACCTCAAATTAGTAAATATATCGATCAATGAATCAGCATGCTAACTGTTCTCCATTACACCATAGAAGTGGTAAACAATTCCTTTCTGATGATTTAATTTGGTATTTTCATTACTAATCATTGAACTCCAACAGAAAAAAATTTAAGCCAATTATCTTTAACGCCAAGAAAACAAAAGAGTGAACCATGACCATTACACAAAGATACTGCTTAAATCTATTAGTTCTACATTTCAATTCTTATTTATGACCGACTATCACAGTCATGAGCTTTAACATGTTTTATGCTAGTATTTTCTGGACTTTCGCTGCAGCTACAAGTTATCTTAGGCACCAAAATCCTATATAGGAAATACAATGGAAAGCAATTAAATCAAACGTATCGCTTCTTGTACCAACTTCTCCAGCTCATTAGTTCTTATTTCATTTCAATGTTTGGATACTACTTTGTTGTACGCCACCATGCAAGTTATCTCAGGCGCCAAAATCCCACATAGGAAATACAATGGAAAGCAATAAAATCAAACATATAGCTTCTCATACCAACATCTCTAGTTCATTAGTTCTTATTTCATTTCAATGTTTGGATACTACTTTGTTGCCCGTCTCCATGCCGAGGTGTGATGAGAATTTAGAACTTGTTAAACAGGAGATTATCAGCTACAAACATGACAAAGCTGCTATGGGAGCAACATTCTAGAGTGGGGCTTTTGCAATGAGAACAGCTTGGGAAGCAATATCATATATTTACAATAAACTCTTTAAAGAGTCCTTCAAGGAACCTATCACATAATTATTTGGTACAACATTTGTATGCACAATGAATTCACTCTCACCGTTAATCATGGTGAATCTCATGACAGTCAAAATAAAACCTTTAACGTACAACAGTTGTAATGAAAGTGATACATACATGCATGCACTACAGAGGCGTAATAAATGTGGCACCAAGATGTGCAATCCAACAGTCGGCCTTTTTGTTACTAAATTGTAGTACATAAGGTATCAGTAAATGCTAGTCTAGATGCAATTCATTTGTATGATCTAAATCCAATACAATAGTTCATGTCCGCAGTTTCCTAGTTTACTGTCCACTGAGAATGTGTTTTCAAGCTTACAAGTTGTTAACCGGCAAAAGAGAACAAACCAGTTTTTATTGATTTCAGATCTTATCGTGGGGCTGGAGCGTTTCCTGAACTAAAAGAATATAAACTTTTCTATCTTAGATTTCTGAATCATTGCAACTGACATCTCAATGGGAGCTTAAACTTCAGTGCATGCCAAAACTATGCCAGTGGCTGCAAGGGAAGTACTTATCACAGAACAACCTCATTCCAGCTCAATGAAATCCGAGAGTAGTCTAAACAGCAACGAAAGTGTCTTGGTAATGAAAGTGGTTCTTGATCAAGTCAATGGAAAACGCAGAATAAAACATTTGATGCGGAAACGATGCTCTTCCTATCAATGTCATTAATTAAATGCTTGCGTAATGATAACTGTACTTTTAAAGAAAACTGATTGATTGATCTTTGCGTCTGCCCAAGAAAAACTTTACACGACTGCTGTTCAAAGAAAAATTCAGGAAGTTCAGACATTCTGGAGCTTGGCAAGTTGTGCTTGGCGCTGTCCTAAATGGAATGCTGTAACTATCCACATTAAACAGACCTGGATCGAAAAGAGAAATGGAAATTTCATAATTCTTGGTTGAAATAAAGTCATAAGTATGATATGCATAAATGAGAAAAATAAAATAAAATAAAATAAGACCATCCAAAGAGTTATATGGCAGAAATAACACCTAAATGAAAATAAAGCTTCATAAACCAAGAAGCCGCCCATTGGATTAATGATCCACTAATCAGAAATACATAAAAATAGTGCTTATACGTACAGGCAAGGCATACAAGGAGACAGTTGAGGCTTTCTCATGAAGAATGCTGAATAGTAGTTTATACATTCCTGCTGCTGTAGCATCTCCCAGCCGTTGGACAATTACATCTATGCACACCTACAGCACCATATAATGGCAAACGCCATGATGTTTTGATGCTCTAAGATGCCTCATGAATTAGGAATATTGTTTAGTGAAGTGACGGATTTGCTATTTAATTAGAGAATATCAGCACAATTCTTAGACGCCTAAAGGAGTTATATGGGATTTCTATGATGATTAACGTCTCAA
Source organism: Hevea brasiliensis (assembly GCF_030052815.1). Classification (NCBI taxonomy): domain Eukaryota; kingdom Viridiplantae; phylum Streptophyta; class Magnoliopsida; order Malpighiales; family Euphorbiaceae; genus Hevea; species Hevea brasiliensis. Next base: position 90,812,799 of record NC_079506.1, read on the forward strand.
ATAATTTCTCAAACATATTAGATAAAAGGATGCAGTGAAATGGCTCAGGGATGAACATGTAAAATAACAGTATTTTGATTATTAACATAATACCACTCTTCATGATCCAATTCTCAAGAGTCAAGACAGATGCAGAAGTTGACAAACCTTTGCTTTGTATTTCTCTTCCTCCGAAACAACAGTAAATAGGAGTTCTCTTCCTGGCCTGGTCACTACATAAGTAACGACCTGCAAGTAATGCAAAATAACAAATGGTGAGATCTCAGAATAACCTTTAACTTCCTTGACCAACTCACTTCGCCCCTAACAACCATGGAAGTGGAAACGATCAGCTATACACATCATACATGCATGGTCCAATAAACAGACAATAAAAGAATTAAGAAAACGGGCTTTGTGACAACCTTTCTTAAAGTCTCACAGATGGCAAATGCTATCCAAGTCGGCCAAACAGCAACAGCAACCAAATTTAAAAAGGCAACAACTGGAGCAGAGCATATAGCTGTAGTAACCCCAGCTATAGTAAGGATGCGCCCCTGCATTTGACTTGGTAAGTAAAATAAAGTGAAATTATGAAGTGTGTCTCCTAATGAAATGAAATGCTGTGAACAACTGGATAAAGATTCAATAGTGCATTAACTAGTATGAATTTTAACTCTAATTGCATAAAGGTATCTTCATTCTTCCATAAATTTAGCCCCTTCTAAAAATGAACCACACTTTAACCCCCATTGTGTAAAAGGAAAAGTTATAAAACAAGGATTAAGGAAAAAAGCCCCTTTGGGTGTTCTCAACATGCAAGATTTAACTGTTACAGGGAAGTAGAGTAATCAGAAATCATAGGGCAGCAACCACAAATGATCACCATGTTAAAGGAATTTATTTAAATATTAGTATACCGTTAATGTAAGTTGTCCAGCAAGGATAAAAACTGCAATGAAGCTATTTATCTGGGCAAACAATCTTCTTCTGCCAAGAGAACTAGTAACAGTCATAGCGATTACAGTCACCTTCTGTTCTTGCAGACAGAAAGGGAAATCAGCAATAAGAAATACATTGTATGCTACCCATATCAGAAACTTGTAAATGAAATGCCACAACTAATATGAATCTAATTCTAGTGGAATCTCAGCATATAGGCATTTAATTTCTGTGGATTACAGGTCACATCTGCATAGTTGGCATGGGGTTCACAAGCATATCATCTCCCCTGTAATCTCAATCACCTCATGCATAATAAACAAAGCTGCAATATGAACCTTAAAACAAGGGGATTAAAAAATGCTTTCAGTTTTCTTATTTCCTTTCTTTTTTACCAAATTCCTGGTTAAAAAATGATTGAGAAAAGATTGCCAAGCATAATCATTGTATTTCCCTAATCTTGTGCAAATCATATTTCTTCGCTACTCAGTCAAGCCACACAATCTGGATTGAGGGAAATCTATAATTGCAAAATACATATTGACAAACAAAAAAAAAAGTTCATTTTACCTGGAAGTAGAAGAATGAGGAGACAACTGCACTCAGCCACAGGAATAAGGACACATACAATAAATAAGTTGAAGATAAAATAAGCCAAAATCCATCTAAGATGGCCAAAAACTGAGGCTTCACTCTAGATGTAGGTGACTTGGGAGAAAGAACTTTGAAAAATGCTGATGTCTGTTTATCATCCTCACTATGCTGATCAGGATCAGCCTTTCTGTAAACCAGAAGCAAACAATTTACTCATAACGATAAGGACTCAAACAATAAATTTAAAATTTCATTGCTTCTTCATAACAATAAATTTAGAATTCCATTCCTAGACGAATATGCTGAGCCAGCTAAAGCAGTTAATCTAAAGGGCAAAACAACAATGACCTGCACATTTATCATATACACCAAATAAACTAGATCAAGAGCTCATGGATGTCTGGCGATGTTCAAATGTATTCTCCAGGAGAAAATTGAAAAGAAAATGTACTAAATACAAACTACAAGAACAGAAATAAGATTCAAAATAGACCTGTCACTCGTCTTTTTGAAAAGAGAGGTTTTAAATGCATCTAGGATATGGATTATATATGGAGCATGGACAAATAGACAATGACAAATAGTCACCACAAGCAATGAATGGCTATCCACTACATTATAGAGTTTCAGAGTATTAGTCCAACATGCAATTGCAAAGCCACTAAGATCAAATTTCCTAACTGTTAAATCTAAACTTATACATTACATTAGTAAGAGTATTAATCATTGAACACATAATGTGGTATCTATGTAAAACAGTCCTATGCTATGCACCTAATACTCCTTCAATTTCCATCTTACTCCATCCAACTTTAGGACCTTCAGGCTTTTGGCCATGGTACGTTAGTTGCATGCATAAATTTAATATTTTTGCAGTGTTTTTAGTATTACATGTGTAGTCTCATCTGCATATCGGAAGACACTAAGTTTTGGCATTGTTTTTGTACTTAATTAGTCTCAAATGTTAGTACTGATTTCCATGGCAAATCATATAATATATTATTGCTCATAAGTTATAAAAACTCCACCTGTGCCAACCAGCTCAACAACCCCAACTTAAAAACATGATATAACAATAAGAGCATACAAAACAAAACTACATGAAGCAAAGAAAATAAGAAATACAGAAATATAGCTAAACCTTATGGGAGATAATTCTTCAGGAAGTTGGGATATGTCCTTCTTGATCCCTTTTGATGACTGTGCAGCAAGTTCCATCAACAAAGCAGCAAACAAAAGCAGAACTGCAATGAACCAGCCCATGGTTTAAAGCAACAAAAAACTAAATGGAAATTTGGAAGTTTCAAACCTAATCTTTTAAACAGTTGAAAAAAGCATACATACATGGTCCCAACCAAGCCATTCTTGTGACAAATAATGACCCAAAAAGCTGGCCAAGTGTAGCACCAGCCCCAATGAATCCAAACAATCTTGAACCTGACTGAATACAATAAACAATGTCAAATGCAGATTAAAAACCACGATTCCTCTTGAAAATGTGATGTTGCATTCATACTAACCTCACTGTCCATCACATCAATTACTCTAGCCCAAGTTGAAGAGATGGTAATAAGATTAAGCAGAGCAACCTTCAAAAGAGGGGGGGAAAAGAAATTCCATTGTTATCTAAACTTGAAGACACTTGGAGGCATGCCGGCAGAGAAATAACAACTAATCAATAATCATACCCAGAGGAACAATGCAATTCTCACAGAAATGTAAAACCATCCGTGGTCATCCCAACTGCCAGAATATGCAGGTGAACCAGCTTCATTGACATCAACTTTTAGATCCTCCTTTAATTCAGTGGATATGGAAACTGTACCCTAGGCATTGAATTTATATTACAGAAAAAATAATATCATTAAAGAATGATAGATTTAAAAACAAAATGAAGAAGAAGAAGAAAGGATGGAGGCGGGATGGAATGTCTCATACTACCTTGGTTTTGAATGGGGAAATTCCACTTGATGAGGAACGCCACAGAAAGAAGAACACAACAAGTGATACACTAAAAAATCTGTGTATCAAAAGCAAAGCCTGGAATTTCAAGAAGCACCTATTACAGGACGATATGCATAAGGACGTTAAAAAATACTAAAAAGTAAGCAACTAATTCATTTTCACTGAGAAAAGAGAGAATCAAATTACTGAAAACTGTTCATTTCAGCTAAAATTGATTATTCCAAAGTCCAATTTCAGCATATACAACAACAATTTTAGGGATTTAACAGCCATAAAATGCAAAGCAAGTACCTTTGCTTTAGAGAAATTAGGCAAGGAGAAAATAAGAGTGGACAAAGGAGCAGCGATCAGCGTGAGAGCCAAGGATCCAACAAACAAACCAGGTAGATTCGATAACCCTAACGAGATCGCGCCCTCGTCCCGCAACGGCAACACCACAAAATACGCGCTCAAAATCTGCAAAAGCAAGAAGAAAAAAATGAATTTACATAGATTTGAAATTAAAAACTCAAAAAATTGAAGAAAAATAAAATTGAAGTGGTATTACGAAGAAGAAACAAGAGGAAGAGTGAAGCACAGATGAGACTTCGTGAGGGTGAACGGAGACGAACGTGGAGAGGATCGAATCCAGACGAGACCTCCTCATTCTGCTTAACAATAAGATCTCAATCTCGATTTCTGGATTTGATTGAAGATGACAATCGAAGGTCAATGCACTTTCTTTCTAAATTCTCGGAGATTTTTCAAATGGAAAATGAAACTTTTTTTATTTACAAAGTAACCCCGTGAATTTTATGCTATCAGCTAAACCCGGCTATGGGCCAAATCAGAACGAGACCGGTTTAAACCAGACTGAAATTGGATCGAACTGGATCAAACTCGTATATGACTCGAACCATGAATAAATTGAACTGAAATTGAATCAACTGAAGTTCATCAACTCAGAATTTGTGCCTCTAGGGCTTCTTTAGGCACAAATTCTGAGGAATCAACTGAAGAAGGCTGGAAGGGCATAATTATATCAGCTGGCAAGGTGTTTGATTTCCCCTCGGACAATATTAGCAATTGGACATCAGCTGGCATCTCCGTCTGTAACAAACATGTTCTAGTTGGGAGACAACTTCATTACTTGCAAGACAGGCGCTGATGAACCTACATTAAACATCACTTTTAAAAAGTAAACAACAGAAGATTCTCTGCAGTAGATTAAACCTGTAGAATAAATCATGCACAGTATTCACATTATTGATATAATAGTCAAGCTCTAGTAAAGGTCAGTAAAGGATTATGAACAAAGGAATGGAAGCATGCACATCAAGAGAAAAATGAATACCACCTTTTGGAACTGTGTCAAATTTTTTAGCAACCTTGCATTACATTTGACATAAACGTCTAGATCAAATAATCAAATACAAAAGCTAGGATTTTTATGCATTTACGTACCTGAGAGAGGTGTGATTGGTCGAAGAGAAATTGGCCGAAGAGGTCGACGGCACCCCAATCTTTGCCATCGAAGGAGGAAGGGTGCCAACCAGACCCTATCGCCTTTTCGAACGTCAATCGGACAACTCCGAGAGGGTTCGCCAGGCAATCGTACGGTGGTCCGACCATTTCTTTGATCTTATTGTGATTCTCTCTGTTATCTTTCTTGGTGACTGCTTCAGTACTGTGATCACGGCTACGCGCGCTAATGGGTACAAAGTAGGGATAATTTTTCTCGTCAAATCTAGTCTTCCCGCCATTTTTAGTGACCCCGGGGCCCTGAGCCCTTCCTTCGGATTCATGGGTTGCTCAAACTGGCCCAAACCACCATGGACATCTATCTTCCAGCAGACAATAACATTTAACAGAAGAAACAAAACGAACCCATCAATTTGATGACCCATCAAGCATCAGCGAACCCATCAAAGTGATGACATTTGGAATCTTGGAAGCAGGAAACGTTTCTTCTACCAAGTAAACCAACTATACTCTGTAGGGCTTCAGCTGTTCCTAAACCCAAATTATATGAATTGCTAGTTCCTACTTCTCCATGGGCTAAATCTTGAAATACATACATTTAAAGCTTCACCACTAGAAAAGTTAGCATATATCATATTGAGCAGATTGAAATGAATTCTCTCTCCTCTCTGTTTGCTACATGTTTGAATATCCTGATGTGGAACGTTGGCTAGTGAATCATTTTTTCCATTTTCCACCCAGTCCATGATTATGTTCGTTCAACTAATAAAACTGAGATTAAAAAAAATTAATTAATTAAAATGAAATGAAACTAGATGAAATAGACATTGATTGTGTTAGTTTTAAAGACTAAAATGAAATGGAGTAAATAGGCTGAATTGTAATCAGCAGAAAGATATGAAGTCTGCAGTTACTGCGATGGACTGATGGTATTTATATCTTAATTAGCATCTCTTTATGATGATAAGGTTGGGCAAATGAGATGATTCAATCCAATTATATTTAAAATGATATTTTAATGTTGTAATTTTGAATTTTGCAGCAACATTAAATTAAGAAAACATTATCAGAACGTTAATTATCAATTTTGAAAATATTCCTTCCAGAAAAGATCATGCCCACCACATTTACATCCCCACAAAAAACACAATTTTGAGCACATGTGATGGGCTTTAAAGAATTCAGGGGACCTGTGGATTGACAGAGTAATGGAATCTCAGTTTCTTTTATTATATCATCGTTTCTGAAGATGCCATTAGCACATCCAAGTTTGATACTTTTCCCTGGTTGATGCATTCTTATATAATTTTCATGCAACTTTTCTTCAAGGTGGGGGAATAGCCATTGGAATCAAAGAAGCTTGTTCAGTTGTCCAAAATCATTAGTCTGCTATCTTCATATGTGGGTAAACATCGGAATATCATACGCCTTCCCTTTTCCAATGGAAAAACATAAATAAGCTTTCACTTTGCTTAGATGTTGTTAAGATTAAACTATAAGAGAGTAATCAACCTCTTGCTTATGACTCCATATGCGACAATAGCCATAAGCTGATAAAGAAAAGCAGATCCCTTACTTTGTTCTTGTATAAACTTTCAATTCCATTATATCTGCAAGTGTATGATAACATTAAGGCCTTTTTGAGAAGTTTGTAAAATGGGAGCAAAGAATATAGAGGAAGAAAATTTTTTACAAAATTCCATTCTTTCTCTTGTTTGAGAAGAAAGACAAGTAGAGAAGGAAAAATGAAAAAGGAAAATTCTTCTTTGGGTCCACCAACATTTTCCTTCTAAGTTTGGGACGAAAGCGGATTAAATCATCCTTAACACTATTGTCGTCTTCTTTTGCTGTTCAAAGTTTGCTTCAACTCACTACTCTCTGATCTTTGCGATAAAGAAACAATGGCTGACATGATCCTCAGTTTCGTGGTGGATGAAACTCTGTCCAGGGTGCCTTCACTCATTTCCGATGAAATCGACCTTGCTTGGAATGTCAAAAAGGACTTGAAAGAGCTTCAGGAATCGCTCAATATGATTCGTGCTGTGCTTCAAGATGCAGAGGAGCAACAAACCAAAAGAAAGCCTGTGAGGCTTTGGCTGGAGAAGCTCAAAGATTTGGCTTATGAGGCTGAGGATCTCTTTGATGAGTTGGCGTACGAGAATCTTCGATGTAAGGTTGAGATCCAAGACCAACCAAGAAGGGAGGTAAGCAACCTTTTTTCATTCTCCAAATGCACTCGTTTTGTGAAGAACGTAGCATTTCTTGTCAAAATGGCCCACAAAGTTAGGAGTATAAATGAATCATTGACTAAGATTAAGAATGAAGCTACGGTTTTTCGACTTCAAGTCCCATCTAGAGATAGAATAATGTCTCAAATCAACTTGGATCGAATGACAGACTCGATCCTTGACAATCCAGTTGGGGCGGGGTGGTGGGGGGAGAAGGCGATGTCTCTAGAATTGTGAACTTGCTGAGTTTCTGTGACCGATTTCTTACCATTGTTCCCATAGTGGACTTGGGCGGCTTCGGAAAGACAGCGCTGGCTAAATTACTGTGTGAACAAGTTATAGAAAGAAAGCTTTTTGATGTCAAAATACGGGTCTGCGTTTCTGATAACTTTCATGAACAAAGAATTTTGGGGGAAATGTTGCAAACTCTCAATGTAAATGCGGGTGGAATGACCAACAGAGATGCAATGCTTGGAGAGCTTGAAAAGCAGTTGGAGGGGAGAAAGTTTCCACTTGTTCTTGATGACGTGTGGAAAGAGAGGAATGAGGTATCAAATAGGTGGGATGATTTTAAGACTCGTTTGGTAAGAATTAGCAAAAACAATGGAAATGCTATTGTTCTCACGACTCGTAGCGAGGAAGTGGCATCAATAGTAGAGACTTCTACTAATCATAGGCATACAGTAAATTTGTTGTCTGATGATGAATGTTGGTCCATTATGAAGGAAAGGGCATTTGGAAGTGAAGCAACATCAATCCCCTCAAACTTAGAGGGCATTGGAAAGGAGATTGCGAAAAAATGTGGAGGAGTACCATTAGCTGCAAAAGTTTTAGGTGGGACAATGGGTTTTAGAAGGGATGAGGAAGCATGGTTGTTAATTCAAAATAATAATGTTTTGAATGCATCATATAAGAAGGAAAACATCGAGTCTATATTAAAATTAAGTTGTGATCACTTGCCTTCAAAGTTGAAGCAATGTTTTGCATCCTGTACGATGTTTCCAAAAGATTTTGAGTTTGAAAAGGAAGAATTAATTTGGCTTTGGATGGCTGAAGGTTTTGTTGTGCCATCTAGTGAAGATGAGGGCACCAAGTATTTTAATGCCTTACTTCAAAATTATTTTTTCCAAGATGTGGTGAGGGATGAATACGGGAATATTGGAAAGTGCAAAATGCATGATCTTGTACATGATCTTGCATTATCTCTTTCAAAGTACGAAACATTGACTTTGAAAAATTGTTCAACTACTGATGATATATCTTCCGCTCGTCGTTTATATGTGGATTGTCAAAATGCAACAACTTCAGTGGCATTTCCAAAAGGTGGTTCTAAGAAGCTGCGTAGTTTATACATGAATGGTGTTGTCTTTGATGGGTCTTGGAAGTTGAAATGCTTGCGCACTCTAAAATTGAAAGGTGCTAATATTGAGAAGGTGCCATCTTCTATTGGCAAGTTGAAACATTTGAGATATCTTGACGTATCAGACACTGGAATCAAAGTGTTGCCTGAATCCATCACCAAGCTCTACAATTTACAAACATTGAGATTCCTTTGGTGCTAGTCACTTCAAGAGCTTCCTAGAAATAAAATTTGCAGTCTGATCAGCTTGAGGCATATTGAATTTACTCGTGATAAGCAGATGCCATCTAAGGTGGGGCGGTTAACGAGTCTTGAAAGATTATCCTTGTTTGCTGTGGGTACTGTCACCCCACAAATTTGGTCTCCCGGAGAAGTCCAATTTTTTTTCCGCGAGGTTGCCTACAGAGGGAGGTTCAGTAGGTGTAATTCCTTGTGGGGCGAAGGGAAGGTGCATTGCTGGGAGGCAATGTTTGCGGGAGTCAATTTTCGGGGCAACAGCCAACCGGCAAGCGGTGAGAGTTGCCGGAGGAGCGAGGCCAAAATGAGGTTAAGTCCGCCATCTGCACGCCAAAATGAGGTTCAGAGGTGCCGGAGGCATCCGGCGCTTCTTTGGGCAAGCCGGGCGATGGGAGGCCCAAAGCGAGGTTCACGGGCCAAGTCCGGCGCACAACGGGCCTGGCGGCGCGGGCGCGTGGGAGCAGCGCTGGCAGACAAGGCGCGGCAAACGAGGTTCAGCCCGAAGCTTCCGAAGCGCTGGAGAGCGGCGCGACGAAAACGAGGTTCGGCGCGCGGAGCGAGCGGCGCATGAGCGCTAAGCGCTGGCCGCCACCCGCCCCAAACGAGGTTCACCGTCTTGGCAGCCCGCCAAAACGAGGTTCCCCGCCAGAATTTTGCCAACCCGCCAATTTTCGAATTTTGGCCGCCAAAGGAGTTCCAACTCGGCATGAAGGCTATAAATAGGGGTTTTTGGCCTTCATTTGGGCAACCAAGAGTCTCCACATGCTCTCAAGCCATACCAAAGCTTCCAAGTGTGTATTTGTGTATTTAGCCCACTTTATTGCTCTCTTGTGAGCCTTAGGCTTGTAAAGCTATTTTTATTGAGTAGTAAAGTTACTTTCCCTTTGCCAATCTTGTTCCTTGTGTTTCACTCACTCTCTCACCATTTTTCCCTTTGTCACCCTTATCTTTATAAACTTTGAGTGTGGGAAGGCTGACTTAGTCTTGGGGGAAGACTAAGGCCGCACGGTTTGAAGTAAGTTTGAGGTGAGCAAGCTTCTTACTCCGTGACAGTTGGTATCAGAGCCAGGTTCATATCAGAGCTTCGGTTGCTCTTGAAGGTGACAATGGCGGACCAGAGTGAGATCACCCTTGGTGTGGGTGTTGCTCCTACGGTTGTGGAGCATGAAGGCGGCAGGAGAAAAGGCCGTGGTAAGTCAAGGGATCCTAGCCGAGCAAGGGAGGACTTGGGGGACTTGGAGAAACGTCTCGCCAAGGTCGAATTGCACCTCGTGGATGGAGAGGAAAGGTTCGAGGAGATGGACACCCGCTTGATGGAGCTCGATGAGAGGATGGAAGAGCTTCGAGGGGACATGCAGGGTGCCTTGAACGCTGCATTCGACAAGCTGGCTAGTGAAGGTGAGTCCCTACGCCTTTCTCAAATGGGGGAAATTGCTGCCTTAAGGGATGAGAATAGGTCCCTAAAGGAACAGTTGGAATGGGCCATGGGGAAGTTGAAGGAAGTAGAGCAGCAAGTGTCTCTTGTTGCTATGGCCGTGGCACGTGGGGGAGTTGCCACTACTTCCGGGGCTAGTCTTGTCATCCCTTCGCGAGTGGAGGTTCCGAAGCCAAGTGTGTATAGTGGCGCTAGGAATGCGAAGGAGATTGACAACTTCTTGTGGAGCTTGGAGCAGTATTTCAGGGCGATTGGCATAACGGATGATGCCAAGAAGGTGGACCATGCGCCCTTGTATTTGGTAGATACTGCGATGGTTTGGTGGAGACGGAGGCACGGCGACATGGAGAAAGGGCTTTGCACCATTGCCTCATGGGATGAGTTCAAGAGGGAGCTCAAGAGGCAGTTTTACCCGGAGAATGCCGCGCACGAAGCAAGGGCCAGATTGAGGCGTCTGTCACATAGGGGAAGTATTCGGGAGTATGTGAAGGAATTTATGGAGACTTTGTTGGAGATCCCGGACTACCCAGATGCGGAAGCTCTCTTTGCCTTTACCGATGGCCTGCAGACTTGGGCCCGAATGGAGATTGAGAGGCGTGGAGCACGAGATCTAGCTACCGCCATCTCCATTGCTGAATCCCTCGTGGAGTTCCAGAGGAGCGAGGGAGGCTACAGCCAAGGCAAGGATGGAAGCTCCAAATCCCACCAGCCGAAGGAGGTGCATCCTAGGAGTCAGAGGGAAGACCGAGGTATGCAACGCCCTCCTCTTTCGTGCTTTCTTTGTGATGGACCCCATAGAGCTCGAGAGTGTCCGAAGAAGAGTAAGCTCTCGGCATTGGTCGAGGAAAGGGAGGAGAGACCTTTCCAACCCAGGGAGGCGACCATGGGATCCTTGCAGTTGAGTGCCCTGAAGGTCCAGGAGAAAGGGACCGTGAATGTGGAGAAGGGGCGACCTTTTGTCCAGATCGAGGTGGGAGGACAAAAGCTGCGGGCATTGTTGGACACCGGGGCATCCCACAACTTCCTGACGGTAGAGGAAGCTAAGAGGTTGGGCATCCCGTATGAGAAGGAGATGGGATGGTTGAAGGCAGTCAACTCCACACCCAACCTGATACACGGTGTAGCCCGAGACACTAAGGTACGCATTGGAGACTGGCATGGTACCTTAGACTTCTTTGTTGTCTCTATGGATGATTCTCCATGCATACTTGGGGTCGAGTTCGTGGACCGAGCTAAGGCGATCCCGATGTTATTCGCCAATAGCATGTGTATCACGGAGGGAGGTGGTACATGTGTGGTGCCGTTGTTGCGAGGGAAGGCGTCCAACACCCTTGCAACCATGCATGTTGAGATGCATGATCCTTCGTCAGCTGCTCAGGGAGAGAAGCAGCATGGGAAAGGAGGTGGTACTCCGAAGAAGGATCCGAAGGAGTGTAAGAGGGGACACACTCCGAAGTTGCAGAAGGGGCATCCACCAAGGGAGAAGGTGGACTGTGCAAGGGGAAATGCAGTAGCCAGAAGTCCAAAGGAGGAGTCTTCGCCGAGGCAGGAGGGTCCGAGGCGTCATCGCTCGAGGAAGAGCAGGCGGAAGTGCAAAGCCGAGGGAAGAGCTGGTGCACTTAGCCACAGGGACGAGGGAGGTACTGCAGGAGCACAGTTAGAGCAAGCCCGAAGCAACACTGCGGTGCATGCCGGGAGGCATGGGAGGAAGTCCAAACGACGAGGGCGTCGTGCGGATTGAGTGGGGGAGAATGTCACCCCACAAATTTGGTCTCCCGGAGAAGTCCAATTTTTTTCCGCGAGGTTGCCTACAGAGGGAGGTTCAGTAGGTGTAATTCCTTGTGGGGCGAAGGGAAGGTGCATTGCTGGGAGGCAATGTTTGCGGGAGTCAATTTTCGGGTCAAACAGGCCAACCGGGCAAGCAGGAGAGTTGCCGGGAGGAGCAGGCCAAAATGAGGTTAAGTCTGCCTACTGCACGCCAAAATGAGGTTCAGAGGTGCTGGAGGCGTGCTGGGCGCTTGCTGGGCAAGCCGGGCGATGGGAGGCCCAAAACGAGGTTCACGGGCCAAGTCTGGCGCACAACGGGCCCGTCGGGCGTGCGGGCCGCGTGGGAGCGCTGGGCGCGGCAGACAAGGCGCGGCAAACGAGGTTCAGCCGCTTCGAAGCTGGAAGCCGAGAGCGCGGCGCAGACGAACGAGGTTCGGCGCGCGGAGCGAGGCGCTGAGCGCTGGCGCTGGCCGCCACGCCCAAACGATGTTCACCCGCTACCGCCAAAACGAGGTTCCCCGCCAGAATTTTGCCAACCCGCCAATTTTCGAATTTTGGCCGCCAAAGGGAGTTCCAACTCGGCATGAAGGCTATAAATAGGGGTTTTTGGCCTTCATTTGGGCAACCAAGAGTCTCCACATGCTCTCAAGCCATACCAAAGCTTCCAAGTGTGTTTTAGTGTATTTAGCCCACTTTATTGCTCTCTTGTGAGCCTTAGGCTTGTAAAGCTATTTTTATTGAGTAGTAAAGTTACTTTCCCTTTGCCAAACTTGTTCCTTGAGTTTCACTCACTCTCTCACCATTTTTCCCTTTGTCACCCTTATCTTTATAAACTTTGAGTGTGGGAAGGCTGACTTAGTCTTGGGGGAAGACTAAGGCCGCACGGTTTGAAGTAAGTTTGAGGTGAGCAAGCTTCTTACTCCGTGACAGTACACATAGGGGAGGTAGCATTGAAGAACTAGAATGCTTAAACCAACTAAGCGGGGAGTTGAAGATAATGTATCTTGAGAAGGTAAGAAACAAAGAAGAAGCTAAGAAATCAAATCTACGTGGGAAACGAAATTGAAAGCCCTTAATTTTAGATGGAGTTGTAGAATTGAAGGCAACGACAATGATGAGGAAGTGCTGGAAGGTCTTGAGCCTCACTCAAACATAGAGAGAATAAAGGTAGAGAATTATTTGGGTGAAAAGTTCCCGCCGTGGCTGTATATGATGAAGATTCCGAGTGAAGGTGATTCTTTCACAGTATTCCATAATTTGGTGGAACTTAATTTGCGGTGCTGTAAGTGGTGTAATGAACTCCCAAGGCTTGGACATCTTCCTCGTCTTAAAACGCTTGTAATATTTGAAATGGATGAGATTAGATATATAGGGAATGAATTCTATGGCATTGACAGTGGAAGCAAAAGCAACGGAGGGAAATCGTTTCCAGCATTAAAAAAGTTGACTTCAGGTTTATGAAGAGTTTAGTTGAATGGAAGGCACCAGCAGTAGATGAAGGAGGCGAAACATCTGTATTTTCATGCCTTGAAGAATTGACCATTGGGCATTGTCCCTTGTTGGCAAAAATTCCATTAAGTGATTGTTCATCGCTTGTCACATTGGAAATCGTAAATTGTGAAGAATTGAGTTACTTATTGAAGAACTACAAGTACACTCCTTCCCCTCTCTTAAAAGCATTACAATTAGAGAGTGTCATAAATTAATTTGTCTTCCAAGTGGACTGAAATCCTTCATTTCTCTGGAATCACTGGTAATATGGTTTTGCCACCGCCTAACATCTGTTCCCGAATATTTAGGAGAATTGCATTCTCTTATTACTTTAGAAATAACAGATTGTAGAAGGTTGAGTTACTTTCCAGAGACAATATTAGGAGGCCTCACCCAATTAAGGGAATTAAGAATTGGTGGTTTCTCGGAGGAGTTGGATTCTTTCCCTTATCTGAATTCAATCCAAGAGCTCTCATCCCTTGAATCCTCAACTATATTTGGCGATCATGGAGGTAGAATAAAGTCTCTGCCAGATCAACTTCAACGCCTCAGTGCCCTAAACTCTGTATATCGCAATTCGATGGAGTGGAAGCTTTGCCGGAGTGGTTGGGCAACCTTTCGTCTCTTCAAACCCTGAAATTACAGTTTTGTATGAATTTGAAGTATCTACCTACAGCTACAGCCATGCGACGCCTCTCCAAATTAAGGAAGCTCGAGATTACATATTGTCCTCTTCTTAGAGAAAATTGTAGCGAGGGGAGTGGCTCTCAGTGGTCCAAGATTTCTCATATCCCAGACGTAGTAAATCAAAGTAAATAAATGGGGGCATAAAGATCACATCTTCTTTTGATGGACTACATGTATTCCCTTTGCTAAAGCTTCAGCCAGTGAACCATGGACTAAAAGGAATATAAAACACTTCAATTTTGGGAAGTACTAATTTTAGAAAAAAGAAATGGATAGGAAAAAGAGCCTGGTATTTCCTAGAAAATGTAAAATATCCAATGAGAAGCAAATGAAAGATTAAAAAAATATATTGGGGACCCCTACTTCCTTAATCAATGATCATATATTTGAGGATTTGGATATCAAATTATCAATGATCATATAATCATAAGGTCTATTAATCCTAAATTGAACACTGCCTTTGCAAGTAATTGACTGCTTAGGATATAGGAACACTCAGTCGTCTATATGAACAGAACATTTGATAAAGTAAACATGCCAAGGAAAAATACCTGCATTTTCTCACATTGCAGCCATTCCCCATTGAATTTCAGAAAGAATTATCAGCCATGCCACCATCAGTGGGAAAGGTTACATAAATGGAAGTTGGTAGAAATCACTATTGCGCAATGAACCTATACTGTGAAGTTCGTGATATTCTAAGTCAAAGACAAAATTACATAAAGGGAATGTATTGTAAAATTATGGAAAAAGCGCAGCGTATGAGTCAATAAGGTAAGTCACACCCACTTAGTACCAATGGAAATGAAATATACATTAAGTGCAGGAGATGGTAACATGTGAACGGGTGGCAGAGTGATAGCCTATGTGTTGTCCATTTGATTGCTTTATAACACAAAAGTGTCCATTTTCTTGGGAACTAACTGAAAAGAAAGAGATCCCACAAACTCATTGAAGAATAGGTGGAGCGCAAAAATATAATCAATGAAACCATGAGGAATAGAAAAATGAAAAACAAATAGTATTTCTCACCTAAACTCTCTCATATAATCTTTAGATCAATGCAACCGACCATTGTGTAGACTTCAAACACCACAAGATGATCATTTATTACTAAACAACATCCTGTGAGAAAATTTAGCAGAACAAAAAGACTGATTATTTTTGAAAAAAAAAAATTGATATTACACATGAAAGGAATTGAATTAGCTAAAACATGATTTCTAAGAAAAAATAGGTTCAGTGCCTGCAACCTGTTAAGGAAAAAGGTAATCGATATAATTAGGAAAAGAATCAGAAAATAGAATGGATGATTGAGAGAAATTTATATTTGTTTCCATCTGGAGTAGGAACTTTGAACTGAAATAAAGGACATTTTGCATATTCCTACCGAAAATAATTAATTACAAATGTATCTACTCATTTGCTATGGTGATATTGGGATCTCTTTTCTTTACCTTTTGCTAAATTTAAGATTAAACTAAATTTGCAATACCAAACTGAAAAATACCAAAGTGCTTCTCTTTTCCTTCAGTTAAAAACAAAACAGAATGATTTGTTCCTTGATGTGTCCCTACTGCAAGTGCACGGGTCGTACAAGTAATATAGAAAATATATCATTCCCACGAGGAGTTGTGTTAATGATTGAATTTTTGATATAAAAGTTCTAACTAATTTGGACTGTTTTTGAAATTAAAGTAATAAATTGATGGGTATTGGAGGATGAAATCTATTTGTGCAAAATTAATAATCTATCCAACAATGTATTAATTAAACTAAAATTGCATCAAATTGAAATAAGCAAGTTCAAGTATGGCAAAATTTAAAATGGCAAGCAATTAAATTTGATCGGAAATTAACAATGATAAAAAGGCAATTCCGGAGTTCGGGATTTCATATTCGAGCTATTTTGGGATTTTTAAATTGGTTATCCAATTTCGTGGAACTTACGAATTTTAAGGAGATTAATTCTTAAATCCTTTGAATACCCTTTCGAGTGAGACAAAGAGTGCCTTAATCAAACTAATCCTACTTTCATGGAGTTAGAATTAATTAAGACCCATTAAGTTCTTTAATTAATCTGTGAATCCTCTTAATCTTTAGTCTATTTCTAGATCTAAATTAATTAAGTCCAATTCCTTGATTATCTATCACAAGGCCTTCTCCTTTCGGTGCCTCAACCATGGATTAAGAACATCACTTAATAGGATCCTACACTAAGCATGTCATTAAGCACACAAGAAATGAATAAAACTCATTAAGACCACAAAATATGGATTACCCAATCAAAATCCACAAAATATCTCAAATATTACAACCCTTACTCCAGAATTAAAGGTAAACTACTCACTACCCATAATGCTTATAAGATATATTGAGTTTAAATGGAAATAAAGCTTTAATCTAAGCTAAGAAACAAGAAACTAAGCACTAGAAATGTAAGGAAAGAAAGAAATCTGCAAATCTTGGTTAAAAATGGTGTGGAAGGTGAAAGTGACTCTTCAAATTCTGCCTCTCCTCTTCCTTTTCTTTTCTCCTCCTTGTCTTCTCCTTTTTTTTAAAAAAAAAATGGGAAATGGGACTATTTATAGCATTTCCTGACATGGAGCCCTAAAATGGTGTGTTTGAGGAGGGATTTTCTGAGGGAATCTTCTGCCAGCTCATTAATGAACTATTTATGGGACTGCATAAGTGGACTGCATAAGTCATGCAGTCCCTTATGCGATTCACTGTTTCTGGTTCACTTATGCGAAACTGTATGACTTGGTGCATAGGTTATGCACAATTCCGTGAAAGTGCATAAGGGAGACGTGAATGTGCATAAGCTATGCAGTCTTCTTATGCATATTTCGGCAGGTATTGGAACAATGATTTTTCTCCTTATGCAGATTCGCATAGCTTATGCAGCAAGTTATGCACAATTTGGTCAATGCATATTTCAGCTTGAAAACTTGTTTTTGACATCTTTGGCTGTAGAAGTCACTCCTCAATGGCAAAATTTCTCTTCAGTCCTTCAAAAACACCATTTTTCCTACAAAACAAAGTAAAAATTACAAATTAATGCAAAATTGACAACTATGAAAAACTAACTAAATAACTAATGAAATTGGCTAAAAATGACTAATAATAAAATAAAATGGCTATGAAACTAGACCTAAATGACTATGCAAAATGTATGCATCAAATACCCCCAAACTCAAGCTTTTGCTTGTCCTCAAGCAAACTTTAAAATGTGATGCAAAAAATTTTAGGGGTGCCTTATCCAAAGAGCTATGAAAATCATCTATTAAAGTAACTTAACACACCTTTAGCCATACCAGCAATCCATATACCCATCCTTCAAAATGCAAAGAATTTAATGCTTATCCAAGCTTTCACCGCTTAGCTATCAAGTCAATTATCATTCAAAATCCCCAAACCAACCAATCAAAAGAGAAAGTCATGCTCAAAAGAAATTCTAGGACAATCAATAGGCAAAGTGTCTCTATATAGAATGATGGAATTAAATAAATGAATAGATAATTTTCCAATCCCATAGGCAAATTCCCTACTCCTATCTTCACTAATGTAGCAAGTACTATCAAGAAATCAAAGGTCTTTTTAGGGATGCAATGGGGCCATGGGGTTTAAAATGAGGCTAAGAAGAAAGATGGGTAAAAAGGATTCAAAGAATGAGAATATTTTCAATTTTTGACAACATAAGGTACATTTCTTATTTTATTTTATATTTTTCTTTTTTTATATATATATGGGGGAGAGAAATACACAATGAGGATTGTCAAGTGCTAGCATAGTTTACAAAACACATAAAAATGGAGGGACATTTGATTCTTTAAACTTGTATTTTGCGTTTTCTTTTGATGATTGTCCCTAAAATTTGTCACCCCCAAACTCATTTCCTTTAATACTTTGGGTGGATTTCTTTCATTTCGAATGACAATGGTAAAAAGCACATATACTAGCACCTTTTTTTACAAGATGACAAGCATTTCTTCTCCCTTTTATTGTATTTTTTGCTTTTCTCTTTTTTTTTTATGTACCTAATATTATGAATAGTTATTCTCATGAAAAGGGTTGGAGTGTTTGGTTCATTGGCTAGGTAGTAATAAGGATTTCAAGAAAAAATTAGGGACAAAAAGGCTCAAAGGGGTTTGTAATGGTCAATTTTAATTGGGAAAAAGGGCCAAAGGTTTAAAATGAGAAGGTTTAAATCAAAGAATGCCTAATCATTTCTCTTTTCAAGTACAAGCTGGTATTTCGCCTTGAAATGTTTAGAAAATTTGTTCTAGGAATAGTGAGACATCATTTGACTACCTTATATCCAATAACTCCCTCTAACACTTCCATCTCCAAATGACTAGTTGGGTGGCTTTTTGGCTAAGAAGATATAGGCGAGGGATAGACACTTCAAAACCTTGCATCTCTTAGGAAACTTTCAATCCACAAACCCAACTAAAGGTAAGTCAAATCACTCTCATAGGTAGCTTTTCAATACTCAAGGGATTTGGCAAAAGATTTTAATGCATGATGCATGATTCCTAAAAGTGAGTAATGCATTAACTAAATGGAGGGAATCTATTTGTGTGCAATATGTACAATTTCTAAGTGATGTATAATGTGTGTGTAAATGTGTAATGTATATGTATGTATGGATGTATATGTAAAATATTTACAATATATGTAAATGGAATGGGATGGGATGCTCTATACTCAAAATGTGAAAAATGAAGCAAAAATCAAAATGCACCCCCAAACTCAAAATTAGACATTGTCCTCAATGTCTCAAGCAATGCAATATCAAAACTCAAAGCAAAGGGAATAACCAGGATTAGTGAAGATTAAGAGCAAAAAGAAAGATTTACCTGGTATGGAGCAGAGGAGAATTCAAGATATAAAGGGATGCATAAGAAGCTGCACAGGTTATACAGAGTAAAGTGCTGTCCAGAACATGTGCATAAGTAGGGTGCATAAGCTATGCGCTCGCATGAGTGGCTATAAAGGCTGCCTGAGCTATGCAGACATTTGCATAAGGGGTTCTGACTTGTGCGATTCTGCATAAGTGGCGAAAGGGCTGCATGAGCTATGCAAAATAATTGCATAAGGGAATTCATAGCCTGTGCAGTATATTCAAAAGCTGCTGCATGATGATTAGCAAAGAAAAATGTGCAACCACCAGTAGAAGCATGCAAAAATATACAATATATGGACAATTATACACAAAAGGGCAGTAAAGGCAGTGAAAATCAATGAAAAACTAATGTAATGGCCATCCAATAGAACTTTAAGAAAAACAGAATTCAAGACAAACTAATTCAAAACAAACTAACAGAATTCAAAACAAACTATAATTGTTTGAACATATGTACAAAGAAAAAGTCCTACAAGTTTGAACAAAAGTAAAACAAAAACTAGTCTAGTTCTATTGTTTTGCCCTTGTCCATAGATGTTGCTAAGGGGTTGGTTGCATCTGGCTACTGTCGAAATGATGGTGCTGGAGGAGGTGATGGAGGTGGAGGTGGCATTCCCAGAAAAATCATGAGTTTCTTCACCATATCCTTCAATTCTTTCTGCTTGTCCCTGGTTTCCATGACAAGGTCAAATAGGTGATCATGACGATCCTTGAGAGTATCAAGACCAGTGTCAAGCTTCCTATCTACAAAGTATATATCATCACTAAGCCTTTCAAGATAGGTGAATAAGGCTTTAGTGTTGAATGCAGGAGGGGCTGTGGATGAGGAGGGTTCAGCTGTAGGAGGTGTGGGCTGTGCAGAAGCTGCTGGGGTCTCCTGTGCAGATTGAGGGGGTGGTGTAGGTTCAGGAAAGTGTTGTGGGACTGATGGGACAGGTTGGGCTTCTGGTTGTGCAGTGGGTTCAGTTTCTGCTACTGGATGTGCAATGTCAAAATGTGGCAAACTGAACCCTTTTTTGGATAGATGTGCAGCATTAAAATATAAGGTGTCCACAAGTGCTGGTATTGGGTGCTCTTCAGGATTAAAACCAAAATGCTTGGCTATAACAGTTATGAGCCCACCCAAAACAATGTCACCTATGGATTTGGTGGCAATATGCAGCACATGCTCACAAAAGACATAACCAGGAGAAACCTTGACCTTGTGAAATGCACACCATAACATAAATAATTCAGATTTCCCCAAAGCACCAGAACTAGTCCCTCTGCCCAAAATAGTGTTAGCAATCAGTCTATGAATAAACCTAAGTGCAGGGTCAAGTATTTGAGAGGTTTTTGATCTGCCAGCAGAGAAAGTTTGAGGTTGGTTTGTGATAATTCTCCAAAATTGGGCAGCATTCCAAATACCCTTGTTTGCTACCTCTACCCCTGTATATGGCACTCTAAATAGCCCATCAGTTGCAAAACCAAGAATGCTATGAAATTGATCCAATGATAACTCTCTGTTTTGCCCCAAACATCTAAATTTCATAGTTGGCTTAAAATCTACATCATGCAATTTCAGGGTGGCAGAGAATGAGGAAATAAACTCCAAAACTAAAGCTGGGTAAACAATTTCTTGCTTGTGCACAAATTCCATCCAACCCATACCATCTAGATAGTCAACCACATTGTCAAATAAACCAAGTGACTGGAGAGAGTCCACAGAAATATACCTAGTGGGTTGCACCTTCCTTTCCTTAAGTCGTTTAAATGTTGCTTTGTGAGTTGCATCAGAAAGGGACCAAGGGAGTTTTGAGACCTGTGAAGTTGCTGACAATTGCTTTTTGCTGGAAGAGGGTGTGGAGGCTGAAGTCTTTGGCTTTTTGGGTGGAGGCTCTGACCTTGGGGTGGTGGGTGGTTCGTTGCGCTTTGAGAGAGGAGGAGATGAGGGGAAAAGAAAATATGCACGGGGTAATTAGGGCTGGGGCGGCGAAAATGGGTGTGGAGAAGAATAAGAGGAAAATGTCGGGAGAAATGGAGGGGAACAGAAGGTTGTGAACAGAAAAGACGGGAGGCGGGAGAAATGGGTGCCGACGAAAATTTTTGGATTTGGTTGTGTAAGACTGCATAAGCGGATTAATGGGTGTGCATAACTTATGCACCCTGCTTATGCATGTTTCAACTTGTTTTGGACTTCAGAGAAATAGCTCATGCACAAGTGCATAAGTCATGCACTGTCCTTATGCACCTCTCGGCAGCTTTTGGGATTTTGGGTTGGTGGTCATGCAGTTGTGCATAAGCTATGCACTTTGCTTATGCACCTCTCGGTGGGTTTTGGTTTTCAGAGTTTTTGGTTATGCAGAAGTGCATAAGTTATGCACTCTGCTTATGCAGGTCTCGGCAGCTTTTGGTGTTTGGAAAATGTGGTCATGCAGTTGTGCATAAGCTATGCACTCTGCTTATGCACCCCTCGGCAGCTTTTGAGATTCAGAGTTTTTGGTCATGCGGAAGTGCATAAGTTATGCACTCTGCTTATGCACCCCTCGGCAGGTTTTGATTTTTGGAGTTTCTGGTTATGCAGAAGTGCATAAGTCATGCACTCTCCTTATGCAGACTTCGGCAGAGAGAGAAAATACAGAATTTGAAGTTATGCAAACGTGCATAAGTCATGCACTCACCTTATGCAAGTTTTGACAGATATGAAATTTGACAAAATTAGGCTATGCAGAGTTGCATAAGCTATGCACTCTCCTTATGCAGTTTGCAACAGAGATGAAAATGGCAAGAATTGTGGTTATGCAGGATTGCATAAGCTATGCAGTTGCTTATGCATAATTCAACAAGATTGAGATTGCAATGGAAAATGATTTGCAAGTGTGAAAAATACCCTAGGATGAAGAAATATAATTCTATTAACCATAAATCATGAGAAATTATCATAAAAAACACATCAATATATACAAAGTCCATCAAAATTGCATCACATAAACTTGTAGAAGTGAATCCTGCATAAAAGCCTTTGTGAACCATGCCATTTTGACTCAAATTCTACAAATCAACATTTAACACATAAAACTCAATAAAATCTGCATAAAGTTGCTTTTTTCCACAAATGAGAAATGAACTCTCCAAGTTATGCCAAGAAAATGCAATATGTCCACCTTGAATCTCACAACCCAAATAGGCTCAAAACTACAAAGATGACCCACTTACCACCATATTAACATTAAAAGCACAAATACTTAAAAGTTACACACCCAACCTCACCAAGAAACATAAGTCATCTGCTGCAGACACCCTCTTTGCTGCAGAATTTCTTCTTCCTCTCTGCATAAACTAGGTAACAGCCCCTGCACAGGTTATGCAGCAAAAACCAATCAGTTTTTGGGAGAGTTTGAAGGACAAAATTTTCAAGTTAAGAATCACTCCCCAGCAGTTCACCAACCTTCCTCCATTGAAATACATCTACAAGGGACAAAATTCAACAATGTCAAAAATTGAATTTGGGGAGATTCAAGATAAAAACAAAAATAATGAAAGTGAAAGTAAATCAGCAAAAGCAAAATAAAAGGACTTGGGATGCCTCCCAAGAGGGCTAATTTATAGTCCTTAGCTGGACTTTTCATGAATTTCACTAAAAAGAGGTGAGGGATTGGAGAGCTTGTAACAGCTTGCTCCCTTTATCGGGTCTCCAGTTATGTAATGTTTCAATCTATTTCCATTGACCTTAAAATTCCCAGATTTTTCACTCCAAATTTCAATTGCTCCATAAGGGAAAACCTTAGAAACTCTATATGGGCCAGTCCACCTTGATTTAAGTTTTTCAGGGAACAATTTCAATCTTGAGTTGAACAATAAAACTGAATCACCTTCTTTGAATTCCTTTTTTCTAAGATGCTTATCATGCCAAACTTTAGTTCTTTCTTTGTAAATACGGGCACCTTCATAAGCATCCATCCTCAATTCTTCAAGCTCATTAAGTTATAATAGTCTCTTTTCACCAGCTTGCTTAAGATCAAAATTCAAGGTCTGAATGGCCCAATATGCTCTATGTTCTAGCTCTACAGGTAAATGACAAGACTTACCATACACCAACCTAAAGGAAGTAGTTCCTATAGGGGTTTTGTAAGCTGTCCTATATGCCCATAAAGCATCATCTAGTTTGATAGACCAATCTTTCCGAGAATTGTTCACTATTTTCTCCAAAATATGCTTAAGCTCTCTGTTAGAAATTTCAACTTGTCTTGAAGTTTGAGGGTGGTATGGAGTAGCTATCTTGTGCACTACACCATACTTCCTCATTAAGCTCTCAAATTGCTTATTACAAAATGTGAACCACCATCACTAATTATAGCCCTTGGAGCTCCAAATCTACTCAAGACAAATTTCTTCAAAAATTTCACTACCACTCTAGCATCATTAGTTGGAGTTGCAATAGCTTCCACCCACTTTGACACATAGTCAACTCCAACTAGAATGTATTTATTACCAAATGAAGGAGGAAATGGCCCCATAAAATCTATTCCCCATACATCAAATAATTCTACTTCAAGAATACCATTTAGGGGCATTTGATCTCTTTTTGACAGATTTCCACTCCTTTGACAGTTATCACATTCCAACACAAATTTCCTCACATCCTTAAAAAGATTTGGCCAAAAGAAACCAGCTTGCAAAATTTTACTTGCTGTCTTAGAGATTCCAAAATGTCCTCCATAATCAGAAGCATGGCAATGATGCATAATACTCTGTGTCTCCTCATCAGGAATACATCTTCTAATTAGACCATCACAACATCTCCTAAAGAGTAAAGGATCATCCCATCTATAAAATTTTACCTCATGCAAAAACTTTTTCTTTTGTTGCCATGTCATTCCTAGAGGTAAAACTCCACAAGATAGATAATTCACAAAGTCTGCATACCAAGGTAGTTTAGCAACAAGAGAGAAAAGTTGTTCATCCAAGAAAAACTCATCAATAGGGATTTTATCCAATTCTTCATCATCCAATTTCAACCTACTAAGATTATCAGCAACTACATTTTCAGCTCCCTTCTTATCTCTAATCTCCAAGTCAAACTCTTGTAGCATCAAAATCCACCTAATGAGCCTAGGTTTAGCCTCCTTTTACGAGACAAATACCGATGGTGCATGATCTGAAAAATATAACCACCTTTGAGTCAATTATGTAAGGTCTGAACTTTTCCAATGCAAAGACAATTGCTAAAAATTCCTTTTCAGTTGTTGCATAATTTGTTTGAGCCTCATCCAGTGTTCTACTAGCATAATAAATAGCATAAGCCTTTTTGTCCTTTCTTTGACCAAGAACAGCTCCAATTGCATAGTTGCTAGCATCATACATAATTTCAAAAGGTAGGCTCCAATCAGGTGGTTGCATGATCGGTGCAGTGATAAGAGCTTGCTTCAACCTGCAAAAGGCATCCAAACACTCTTGGTCAAATACAAATGGTGTGTCATTACTTAACAAATTAGACAAAGGTTTGGCTATTTTAGAAAAATCCTTGATAAAGCGTCTGTAGAACCCGTCATGTCCTAGAAAACTTCGAATTCCCTTGACATTGGTAGGAGGAGCCATCTTCTCTATCACTTCAACTTTGGCTTTATCAACCTCTATTCCTCTGTTAGACACCAGATGTCCAAGCACTATCCCTTCCTGAACCATGAAATGACACTTTTCCCAGTTTAACATAAGGTCAGTATCTGCACATCGCTGCAAAACTTTAGAAAGGTTAGCCAAGCATATGTCAAATGAAGATCCATAAACAGAAAAATTATCCATAAAAACCTCCATTATATCTTCAATAAAATCTGAGAAGATTGCCATCATGCACCTTTGAAAAGTGGTTGGTGCATTGCACAACCCAAATGGCATCCTCCTATAAGCAAAGGTTCCATATGGACAAGTGAATGTGGTTTTCTCTTGATCATTTGGATGGATAGGGATTTGAAAAAAACCTGAGTATCCATCTAAATAGCAAAAATAAGAATGCCTAGCCAATCTTTCTAACATTTGATCAATGAAGGGAAGTGGAAAATGATCTTTTCTAGTGGCTATATTTAATTTTCTGTAATCTATGTACATTCGCCAACTAGTCACTATTCTGGTGGGAATTAATTAATTATTTTCATTTTTGACCACTGTCATTCCACCCTTTTTTAGGACAACATGTGCTGGGCTCACCCAAGTACTGTCTGAGATAGGGTATATGATCCCTGCATCAAGCAACTTCAAAATTTCCTTTTTAACAACTTCTTTCATATTTGGGTTCAGCCTCCTCTGATGTTCAATAGATGGCTTGCAATTTTCTTCCAAAATAATTCTGTGCATGCAAAAGTGTGGGCTTATTCCCTTAATGTCATCTATGGTGTATCCTAAGACTTTCCTAAATTGCCTCAACACTCTTAACAACTTATCAACCTCTAAGGTACTCAAGTTTGCGTTTACAATTACTGGATAAGTGTTATTAGTGCCAAGAAATTCATACCTAAGCTGAGAAGGAAGTTGCTTAAGTTCTACCTTAGGTGCATCTTCTTCCTTGAATGATGGTTGCTTAGATTTGACTTTTTCCTTTTGTGTGAGTTGAAAAACTGGAGCAGAAATGAATGGTGGACTTCCCTCTAGATGTTGAGCATATGCAGCCACATGAGGGTTGTCATAGTCTATGCCTTCTCCATGAACCAAACAATTTTCAAGTGGATCTTCTGGATATCTTTTTCTGAAGTGTTCTTCAACCAGCTCATCAATGAAATCAACTCTTAAGCAAGTATCAGCTTCAGAATGATGCTTCTTCATAGTGTTATTAATATTGAAAACCAGTTACTCTTCACTAACTCTAAGAGTCAATTTTTCTCCCTTAACATCAATTAATGCTCCTGCTGTAGCCAGGAAAGGCCTCCCCAAAATGATTGGAATATTAGAATCTTCCTCCATGTCCAAGATGACAAAATCAACAGGTATGTAGAACTTCCCAACCTTCAGAGGCACATTCTCCAAAATCCCTTCAGGATATTTAATTGATCTGTCAGCTAACTGAAGAGAAATGTGGGTTGGCTTAAGATCTCCCATGTTGAGCTTCTCATAAATAGAGAGGGGCATAAGGCTTACACTAGCCCCTAAATCACATAAAGCTTTTGTAGAACATGATTCCCCAATGTGGCATGGAATTGAAAAACTCCTTGGATCCTTGAGCTTTGGAGGAAGTTTCTTTTGGAGGATAGCACTTCATTCTTCTGTCAAAGCTACAGTTTCATGATCTTCAAGCTTCCTCTTGTTTGAGAGAATTTCTTTCAAGAATTTTGCATAAGAGGGCATTTGTGAAAGAGCATCAATAAAAGGCTCATTTATGTATAGCTTCTTCAAAACCTCTAAAAACTTCCCGAATTGCTTATCAAGCTTGGCTTTTTGAAATCTTTGTGGAAAGGGAAGCTGTGGCTTATAAGGCTCTGGAGGTATGTATTTCTCTTCTTTCTCTTCAACCTCCTCTTTACCTTTTTCTGCACTCTCTTGTTTTTCACTCTCATCAGTTTTTTTCTCATTTTCTCTCTTCTCACTATTTTCATTTTTCTCATTTTTTTCACTCTTCTCATTATTTACAACTTTCCCACTTCTTAAAATAATAGCTTGACACTGCTCTCTTGGGTTTTCTGATTGACTTGGAAGTTTTCCAAAAGACTTGGTACTTGAGGAAGATGCTTGTTGCGCAATCTGATTTTCTAGCATTCTGTTATGTGTCTGCATTTGCTCTAGCCTTGCTTTCATCTCTCTCATCTCCTCATCATGCTTATTTTGGTTAGCAAGAATCTATTGTAATAAAGCTTCTGTGGTGGAACTTTGTTCTTGCTATTTTGGTGGAGGGTTCATATTTTTCTGCTGAAAATTAGGCAATGGTTGCCTATTTTGCTGATATGGAATTCCTTGTTGCTGTTGTGGTTGAAAATTCTGATTTGAGACTTGACTTTGCTGATTTCCCCATGAAAAGTTGGGATGATTCCTCCAAGTTGGATTATAGGTTTGAGAGTAAGGATTCCCCATTTGTTTGTTTTCATAATTACCAACATATGCTGCTTGCTCTCCATAGTCTACTCCACAGCTGGTAGTTCCCTCTGCATAAGCCACTTGTTGTGAACTTCCAGATGATGATGATGAACTAACTAACATACTCAAATCTTCCATCTTCTTAGCCAAAACATTTGTAAGTGCATCGAACTTTGCATTAATCATGTTGAATGGATCAAGATCATACATTCCAGCAGCTTGCCTCCTTTGAGTTGGAGCTGGTCCTCTTGGACTACTCCAAAGATGAGTATTCTTTGCAATTCTCTCCAATAGCTCATAAGCTTCATCTTCATGCTTCATAATAAATTCTCCTCCTGTTTGAGCATCAATAATTCCTCTAATTGCAGGAGTAACATTTGTGTAAAAATTATGGTTTATCATCCATTTTGGAATGGCATGATGTGGGCATTGTCTCTCTAATTCCTTCCATCTCATCCATGACTCATAGAGAGTTTCATCTTCTCTTGGTCTAAAAGCTGTCATTTGATTCCTCAACTCTTGAGGTTTTCCAGGTGGAAAATATTGTGCAAGAAATGCATCAGTGAGTTGCTCCCAATTTGTGATGGAGTTGTGAGGTAAAGAATCAAGCCAATCCAATGCTCTATCTTTCAAAGAGAACGGGAATAGCTTCAATCTTGCTGCATCATCAGACACTCCAGGTTGTTTTTGCATATCACAAATCATAGCAAACTTTTTTAGATGTGTGTGTGGATTTTCAGAAGGATGTCCCCCGAATTGGGAATTTTGAATCATTTGAAGAACCCCAAAATCCATCTTGTAGCTATTTGCATCAATCCTTGGTCTTGCTATGCTCTCTCTCAAATCATCAAAACGAGGAAAAGCATGATCCATCATATTTCCCCTAGGCACATTAGCATTTACAACCTCTTCACCTTGGGCTGCATTTTCATTGTTTCGATCATTTCCAGCATTATCACCAATTCTCATTCTTTCATCAGCCATGTCTGCTTCTAATTCAGTTTGTCTCAAAGCTTCTTTTCTTTTCCTGGTTTCTTTCTTGTTGGCTTTACAAAATTTCTCAATTTCAGGATTGAATAATAAGGATGTGTCACTTGTGCTTCTAGCTCTTCTAATAAAAGATTAAAAGTACCTGAAAAAGAACAAACAAACACAAAATGAAAAGATAACAAAAATAAAACTAAAAACAACTAAAATAATCAAGAATTCAATCTTAAACAAACAATTCCTCGGCAATGGCGCTAAAAACTTGATGTGTCCCTACCGCAAGTGCACGGGTCGTACAAGTAATATAGAAAAGATATCATTCCCACGAGGAGTTGTGTTAATGATTGAATTTTTGATATAAAAGTTCTAACTAATTTGGACTGTTTTTGAAATTAAAGTAATAAATTGATGGGTATTGGAGGATGAAATCTATTTATGCAAAATTAATAATCTATCCAACATTGTATTAATTAAACTAAAAATTGAAATAAGCAAGTTCAAGTATGGCAAAATTTAAAATGGCAAGCAATTAAATTTGATCGGAAATTAACAATGATAAAAAGGCAATTCCGGAGTTCGGGATTTCATATTCGAGCTATTTTGGGATTTTTAAATTGGTTATCCAATCTCGTGGAACTTACGAATTTTAAGGAGATTAATTCTTAAATCCTTTGAATACCCTTTCGAGTGAGACAAAGAGTGCCTTAATCAAACTAATCCTACTTTCGTGGAGTTAGAATTAATTAAGACCCATTAAGTTCTTTAATTAATCTGTGAATCCTCTTAATCTTTAGTCTATTTCTAGATCTAAGTTAATTAAGTCCAATTCCTTGATTATCTATCACAAGGCCTTCTCCTTTCGATGCCTCAACCATGGATTAAGAACATCACTTAATGGGATCCTACACTAAGCATGTCATTAAGCACACAAGAAATGAATAAAACTCATTAAGACCACAAAATATGGATTACCCAATCAAAATCCACAAAATATCTCAAATATTACAACCCTTACTCCAGAATCAAAGGTAAACTACTCACTACCCATAATGCTTATAAGATATATTGAGTTTAAATGGAAATAAAGCTTTAATCTAAGCTAAGAAACAAGAAACTAAGCACTAGAAATGTAAGGAAAGAAAGAAATCTGCAAATCTTGGTTGAAAATGGTGTGGAAGGTGAAAGTGACTCTTCAAATTCTGCCTCTCCTCTTCCTTTTCTTTTCTGCTCCTTGTCTTCTCCTTTTTTTTTTTTAAATGGGAAATGGGACTATTTATAGCATTTCCTGACATGGAGCCCTAAAATGGTGTGTTTGAGGAGGGATTTTACGAGGAATCTTACGCGACTCATTAATGAACTCTTTATGGGATGCATAAGTAGTGCATAAGTCATGCAGTCCCTTATGCAATTTTACTGGTTCGGTTCACTTATGCGAAGCGCATGACTTGGTGCATAGGTTATGCACAATTCGTGAAAGTGCATAAGGGAGGCGTGAATGTGCATAAGCTATGCGATCTCCTTATGCACATTTGGCAGTATTGGAACGATAATTTTCTCCTTATGCAGATCCGCATAGCTTATGCGATGAAGTTATGCACAATTTAGTCAATGCATATTTCAGCTTGAAAACTTGTTTTTGACATCTTTGGTGTAGAAGTCACTCCTCAATGGCAAAATTTCTCTTGATCCTTCAAAACACCATTTTTCCTACAAAACAAAGTAAAAATTACAAATTAATGCAAAATTGACAACTATGAAAAACTAACTAAATAACTAATGAAATTGGCTAAAAATGACTAATAATAAAATAAAATGGCTATGAAACTAGACCAAAATGACTATGCAAAATATATGCATCATTCCTATTTTTCAAAAACATGTAATCTTACTCAATTTCAGTCCTAAAACCGAGAATTGAAATGATCAACATTTTTAATTAATAATATATGATTCTCTATATTACCGACAGGAACAATGGATGTTAACAGATGGAAGGAGTTGAAATACCTGAGAATTGACAAATGAAGCAAGTTCGGTGTGTACGCCCAAAGAGGAGAAAGAAAATGGTAATTACCACCTACCTGAAAAAGAAAACAGAAGGAATGTATCAATGGGGAAAAAGTGACGAGAAATTTAGAATTATTATTGTTTGTAGTAAAATCATCAACCCTAACTACTGAAAATACAAGAAATTTTATATACTTGTTGTAACACCCTCCCGGTAGCAACTCCGTATATTCTACTGTTCCGGTGACCGGTGACGGTCCGGACAGTTAGAACGTCTGGAAAAATAATTAGACTAAAGTCAGGAACCATAATTAACTCAAATATTAATAAGAAAAATTTAGAAAAAATTTTAGAAATAAAATACAACCAAGTTAAGCAGTAGGTGCCCAAGCGATGGGTAACGGAGGAAGTTGCGGATCTCACAACGAGGAGCCCTAGACCCAGGGAAAAATTCATAAAATAATTTTTGGGACTTCAGAGAAGGGTCATTGAGGTTCCTATGGCATTAGAATGCCAAGAAAATATTTAGAAAAATTTTTTAAT
Organism: Hevea brasiliensis; assembly: GCF_030052815.1. Lineage (NCBI taxonomy): Eukaryota > Viridiplantae > Streptophyta > Magnoliopsida > Malpighiales > Euphorbiaceae > Hevea > Hevea brasiliensis. The sequence continues at coordinate 90,843,428 of NC_079506.1, forward strand.
CGGTACAGACAATTTTGACCCATTAAGCCAAACGGAGGGCATTTTGGTCATTTCGCCTTCAGAGGTGATTTTTGGCCGACTTGTCCAGTTGAGTAAATAATTATTATGACATAAAATATGAATAAATATTACTAAAAATTAAATTGAAAATGAGTAGAGATGAAAAGAAAAGAAAATGAAAGAAAATACTTAATAATGACATCATATGATGTCATTAAAAACCTATCCACCAATCACAATTTGTTAAACTCATTAAAAGAGATAAAAGTGACCAAAAATTTGAAAAACCAATCTGCATCTTCAACCTTTGGGCAGCCTAAAAAACGTTGAGAGAGAGAGAGAGAAGAGGTTCCACCATTAAAGCTCCCTTAAGCTTCATTTCCCACTTCAAACCACCTCAAAACCTTGTCCTCCCTTCACTAAAAATTTCCCTTACCACTAGAGCAAGACTTGGGCAGCAATTAGAAGAAGAGAAAGTGGAAGAAAGTGAGGTGTGAACAAGCTTAGAAAATCACCAAAGAGGTTAGTGCCATAACCTTTGCTTTTACATCTTTCTAATCATGAATTTGAGCTAAGTTAAGTTAAAAATTTGACAAAAATTGAATTAATGAAGCATGGTTATATTCCATGAAGTTTTGGAAGCCTTGACATGAGTTAGGGTTAGGAGAAATCTTTGGTTTAAAGTGACATATTGCTGCCCCTCTTATAAATTATATGATTAGTATAGCAAATTAGGAGTGGGATGCATGAATTGGAGGCTTGCTCAATTAGGGTTAGGGTTTTGGAGAGAAACTTGGACTTTGCTTGTGAAATGGTGAGTGAACATTTTAATGGACAATTAATGACCATTTGAGGGAAGTTGACCATAAATTGAAGTGCATTAGAGTGTTACACACTGAATTGATAGGCTGCCTAGTGACAGCAGTAGGGTGGCTGTGATCCCAGCCCACTTGGATAGCCATAACTTTGGTTGTGTAGGTTCAATTGGTGTTTGGCCAATTGGAAATGAAACTAGACTTATAATGGCACATTTTTGCTGAAGAAACCATGCCCAAAAGACCAAAGCAAGTGGACCAAAAGTTGGCCCCAATCAGGGTACCCTGTAAGCCAATTCTGCAGAATGACCAAATGAACAGTAACTCACTGTAGAAATGGTCAATTGACCTGAAATTTTTACAGCAACAAGATAAGACATAGACAAACAACTTTCATGAAGAAACCTACCCTAAATTATGACCAGAACCTATCCAACAAGGCAGTGGCAGTCACTATTCATGGTACTGTAGATTTGGTAAATTCTGCAGAATTGAAATCCGGCCAGCTGTGGTTTTTGGACCATATCTGGAGCTACAAAACTCCAAATGGAGTGATTCAAAAAAGGAAATTCAACTAGACAAAATAAGGAACAACTTTCATGTTTACCATTTCCTCAAATTTCCACTGTAACAGTCCCTAATAGAACAGTAAACTTATGGTACAAAAACTGAAAATTCTGCCACTTATTATTAGGCTTAGAAATGGTAATGGTGATCACTTCCAACAAGTTTTAAATGCAAAATGTGGTATGTTTGGAGTGTCAAAACCAATGTACCTATTTTCTATCCAAAAGTCAACATTTTTGTTGATCAATGAGGTGAATAGTGACACCAAAACTTGAAATTCAAATGTGAAATTAGAAATGCATTTAGGGGACTTTAAATTGCAATTGACAATTAATACTAGCAAATGTAAAACTCAAAATGTGGGATCTTGGTGTAATTAGAATTAATATATCCATTAAGTATAAAAAAGTCAACATTTTGGTTGACTAGTAAGGTGAATAGTAATCAAAATGATTAGTAAATTAAGATGAAGACCTAGAACCAATTCTAAGCTTAAATGCTTAGAATTGTATGACAAATGTGGACTATGCATCCTAGTCAAAATTGTTAAAAAGAAATTAAGGCCATAAATTTGAAATCCATGAAATATTTATGGATTACTTGAAACATGAAAAATAAGTCACCTAATTGATATGAATAGATAGTTAGGGCTTATATGCCCATCACAAATGGAATTCATAAAATATTAGTAACTCAACTTGAAATATAAAATTTGTAATTACATAAGTAGATTCTTGAATGTATAAATGAGAAAGGAAAAATGTTTTGAATATAATGGAACATGTGAACCATTGTTTAGAATTGTGATCAATATGAATGACATAATGAATGAATAAATGAACCATATTAATGTATGAATGAGACATTAGTTCTCATTATTGTAGAGAGGAGAAGTATTTTGAGCACAATGATATAAAAGGATAATTAATGTGAATTGTGATCATATAAATGATCAAATGAATGTATGAATTATAATTGAAATTTATCATGAAATAATAAACTCATAAAATACAATATATTAATATTTAATGATATTATGTGCCCTTGTATTGCCTAGACATGTGTGTCAGATTTGATAGTTTGGCATGCCAATAGGGTATTGTTTTAGCAGTACTGCAAAAGGCTTTAAGCCTATATTCATAGCTCTTTGCCCGTATTCATGGCTTTATGCCCGTATTCATGGCTTTATGCCAATATTCATGGCTTTTATGCCTCATTATGTGTTATCATGGCTTTTTAGCCATACTGACTGCATACATGGTTGACGTTCTGCGTCCCATGGTATGACTGCCCGAGGCACCGCGGTGTCCAGTGCCAACGACCCGTTATCCAGTTTAGTCAGCCTGTCGTAGGTTACTTAGGCAGTGTAATCTATTGAAATAAATTAAGACTATTAGTAATTGAAAATATTAGAAATCAAATAAATGAGTTAATAAGACTTCAAAAGAATTACTTAGAATTATGAAATGATCCAAACCACATAAAAAAAAATTGTTAAGTAAAATGATAAAAGAGTTGCAAAAATAGGTATAACTTAACTAAATATTTTAAATGTACCTTCTATTGCCATATAAATATAAACTGAGTATTTTTATTAATTCTGTATGTTGTACATTATCACTGTGAATTTCGGAATTAAACGCTTCCAAAGCGAAACAAATGAGAACAAAAGATAATTAATATTAGATACATTGTATTAAATTAAACAGATTCTTAAATATTCAAATTATGCTTCGTTCTTTCTTTATTTGTATATTTTATTTTCTTATGCTATTATTGCACCACTAAGCAGGAATGCTTAGCGCGATGGATTTGTTTCCTCGCGCAGGTATTTTGACTAAGATTTTTGGAGTCCAGATCTGCAGAAGTGGCTGGAGTATTCAAGGTTGTCACCTCCTCAGCAATGCATGTAGATAGGGCCCATATAGATCATATTTTGTATTTAGTATAAAATGTTAGATATTGTATTATAACGTAGATTATGAGCAGGTAATTAATAGAAATGTAATGTAATTTAATAAATTAGCCTTTTCATATGTAATTAATTTATATATCATGTAAATTATGAAATTATGTAAATTAAAGAAATTTGAAAATTTTACTTATGTGATTTGAGCATGAATGAGATTGTATGGATTCGAAGACAGATTTGAAATACATAGATAATGCATGGAAATGAATATGAAATTGAGATATATGGATGAGATGTGAATTATGAGATGGTTGTCGCAAGGTGTTTTGCGGTTGCCTGAACGAACCCTCACCGAAGTGGGAAAGAGTGAGGAGTCGCCACTTTAATTTTGAGGAAAACTAAAGAAAAACATTTGTGAAAATAGATTGAAATGAAACCACTTCAAGACAGAGATTCTAGGTTCGGGGTCCGTAAACGGGTGGAGAAGGTGTTAGGCACCCCACCTCGTCCCTCAATAAGGGCAAGTAGATTTAATTTCGCGTTTTTTCATAAATTAGTTAGGAGAGCTCGGATGGAGATGTTAATCCTTTTGTCAAAAGGAACATTTGATTTTTCACTAAATTTGGATCACCCAGATACATAAGTAAATGAGACAACCTTAGTGAGTTACTGTTGTATGTTAATTTTATTTGAAAGGAATATTTTATTAAAATTTAATTTAAGAATCGGATAAGAACTCTTCTCCGAACTCTTTAATATTTATTAAAATTCTGAGTTAAGACCGAATAAGAACTCTCCTCCGATCTCTATTTAATATTTATTAAGATTTTGAGTTGAGACCGGATAAGAACTCTCCTCCGATCTCTATTCAATATTTATTAAAATTTTAAATTGAGACCGGATAAGAACTCTCCTCCGATCTCTATTTAATATTTATTAAAATTTTGAGTTGAGACCGGATAAGAACTCTCCTCCGATCTCTATTCAATATTTATTAAAATTTTGAGTTGAGACCGGATAAGAACTCTCCTTCGATCTCCTTTGAGTATTTATTTTAAATTTTAGATTGAGAACCGGATAAGAACTCTCCTCCGATCTCTTTTAAATTATTTGTTAAAAATTTTGTTTGAGGAACGGATAAAGGCTCTCTTTCGACCTCTTCGAAATTTGGACACAGCCATATATCATAGGAGTCCTAATTTAAGAGTTCTAGTATTTAAAGGTGCCAAAGGTCGAAATAAGACTTCTTTTAACTCGTTGGTACTTTGAGACTAAATAAGGGACACCGGACTGAATTTTACTGACCTCCCCTAAGGTCACTTTACCAGTATCCCATCTGTACCCTTTTTCTTATCTGAGTTTTGGTTTTTTATTCCGCCTTATGGCATTATGCCGGATCGCCTTCTGTGTCAGCCTAGTGATTCAATTTTGCTATTTCCCTGACGTGTTATTTAGACCCTCTTTTTTTCAAAGAAACACTTTAAACACAGTTACCTACATTTTGTCTAGCTGCTTCTACGTAACTCGGGGCTAGATGACTTGTGTTCAGAAATAATAAAGATTAACAAAAGTGTGGGTTAGCCAACACGGGAGTAAACTAGAGCATATCTTTCCTTTGTATTTTTTTAGCGTGACATGAACTTAAAGAAAACAACATGCATAAGAAAGAGGACAAAAGGAAATACGTAAAACGAGAAGTAGACTTAATAAAATGGCGATATTAACACTGACCTATAGGGAGTCAAGTCTACAGAATCGCAAAAAAGTAGCAAGATTGCAGGTTGGCAGCCGGAGGACTATGGTTTGCCTCGAAATGAAGTATTCTTTGTTAAAATGTAAACAGGTCAAAATAACCAAGCTTGAGTGGAGTTTAGACAATGGAAATAAAGGATAACAAAGACAAAAAGTGGGAGTGCCACAGGATAATGAACGAACTGAAAATGAAAAATTTCAGTATTCAAGAATCCCTTTTGCAAGAAAACACTTCAGAAAACTAGTTTCAAAAGTTTTTTCTACGAAAACTCAAAAAAATAGCAGAGTAACAAACTGAATTAAGTTTCAGAGTTATTCTGCTATAGTTACTGCCTCTTGTCTATATGTTTTTTTTTTTGTCCCTTTGAACAGTTTTCAGGCAGGTATTTATAGGAATCGGGTGCTCCCCATGAAGGGTCAGGATTTATTTTGAGGGAGATGGAGGGTCTGGATTTTGAAGGACATGATCGGATGCTTGAGAATTAAAGAGAACCAAAATGAACGGCTGAGATTATTCTTCAGAATATTCGTCCTTTTCTTCTTTCAATCTGACGGTCTCAAATCCTCTTGTCTGGAACGATCTGAGGGCTAAGAGTGAAAGACGCTGGTCTTATCATCTTCTCTCTTGATCAAAGGGTTCCGGGTTTGTCCTTACAAGTGAGATCAACGGTGGAGATTGGGATGTACAGGACTGTCATGACATACCACGGCACTGTCGGCGTGCGGCGATTCTTAGGCGTGCGGTGGAGATCTCGTCTGCTATGCTTTAACTACCTCAGCTCTGATTCTGACGACGGTTATTTGGGATTTGTCTTATTCTTTTTGCCTTCCGATCCCTCCCACGCTCCTATTCCGATCTCTCATGCTGATCTCCCATCCTCCGATCTCTATTATTCCGATCCCTAGAGATCGCCCAAATGATGTAATCCGATCTTTTGGAAATAAAAGTCAATTATCATCTTATTATTATTGCATTGATTATTTTCCGATCTCTGATGTGTTTATCCGATCTGGTTCCTAATTGAACAACCCTTAACTGATCCGCAATTCGAAACATTTATCTTAATATGCCGATCTCTAATTAGCCGTTCTCTTTATGGAATTTGGAGTGTTCGAGAGACGTGTCGAGCGGTGTGAATCCGTTAACCAATGCATTGCCTGGGACATCGTGAGCATTAAATGCTCGGACGAGTATAAATAGGGGTAAAGGGTTAGCCATTTGCTCCTGTATGTCATTTTCAGTCTCTTGCTCATAACTTCAAAGTTCTCTCGTTTTCTCAAGTTCTTCCGACGCTGATCAGACTCCGGTAAGGGCTTTGATCTTCTTTTTAGTTTAAATTCTTTATTTCCTTTGAAAATGAGTGGCGCCGAAGGTCAGAGAGCGACGAGCCCTCCTTCCATTCAGTTCTCGTGGTCGTCTGATGAAGAAGAGGTGGTCGGGCCAAGTGCACAACCAGAACCTCCTAGGGTCTCCGTTCCACCTCAGGGGCGGATCGCACCATCAAGGCATGCACCTTCTTCAGGGAGGGAGAATCTTCCAATGGACGAGCTGCCATCGATCTTGCAAGAATCCGATCTGCAATCGTTCAGCCAGGAGTACAATATTAGTCCTGATTCGTACGAACTTATCCGGTGTCACGGCGATCATCGAGCCGATCACTTCTTTGAAGAGAATGACATGGTTATGGTATACGAGGAACAGTTAAAGGCCGGTCTTCGGTTCCCTCTGGACGACTTCTTCAAGGAGGTCCTAAAATTTCACCGAGTGTGCATTGCCCAAATTCACCCTAACTCATGGCGGATCTTAGTAGCCTTCCGAGGCCTGTGCCGAGCTAAGGGAATCAGTCCTACGGCCAAGGTGTTCGCCGAACTGCACAGGCTAACTTGCCGAAAGGACGATGAGCACTGGTTTTTTCAGGCGAAGCCTCATTGTGGGCTCTTTATCGATCTGCCTTCCTCCCTTAAGAATTGGAAGAACCGCTTCTTCATTCTGAGGAGCAAAAATCCGACCTGCTTTGAGGACATCCCCCGTAGCTGGTGGCACCAGGGGCCCTTGATTCCGAAGCGTATTACCCTGAACAAGGAGGAAAGCCTAATAGTGATGGAACTGAATAATCAGGTGGCCACTCAGAAGTTCTCCTGTTTAGATGCGGTGACTGCCGAGCTGCACCATTGGACCATACAGCTGATCACCGGCCAAGATCGCGAACTTTCGCTCTCTGACCTCGGCATTGGTATTTTCTATTTCTCAGATCTTTGGACCTTAGCGATCTCACTGACCTCTTTTTTGTGCAGGTATGGCGGTGGTGAGGGTTCCAGGAAGCGGAAGAAAGAAAGAGAGATTTCCCGAAGGGTGAAAGAGATGAAGCGTTCGACACTGCTTCAAACACCCGGTCATGAACCTGGGGAGACGCAAGGAGGCCCGCCCCGATCTTTGGGACCGCCGATCACAGAAGCTGTCCGATCTCCTCCTCAACGAGAAGAGCCGCCTCCACCTCCTCCAGTTGTTCCAAGCACAGAAGGGGGTTGTTCTCGACCTCCTGCGAGGCCCCCTTCTCGTGACGCTCAAGTGCTGATTGCTTCCCTGGAGAACAACCGGACTGTTCGGGAGAACCCTGATTTTGCCAAAGTCTTGGGGTCTTCCATCTGCCTTCGGGAGGATCGGAGACGGTCTCGGACAATCTTGGCGACATCTAACCCAATCCATGAGTGCGAATGTAGAGTGTCCGGTGAACCGGCACATAGTGCAGGAAAAGGTGCCTTTGCACAGGTAAGGAGGTCGAGAAGAAGAGTCAAGAAGTGGCATCCCTCCGATCTCAACTCTCATCCGCTCAGGATTACATATCTCAAATTGAGGGGCGCATGAAGTACTGTGAGGATAAGCTGGCCGAACAGACTCATGTTCTGGCTGAAAGGGATCATGCTCTTAGAGAAGTCCAGGCGCTCCGGGCCAATGAAGCTGCTCAGGTCGCTCACCTTGCTGAGGAGCTTAAGGCAAAAGATGAAGAGATGGTGACAGGAATAGCCGGCGCTTATGTGAACGTTCACAAGGATCTCTTGGCCGAGCTCTAGAAGCGTTACCCAGATGAGGACTTCTCTTGGATGGCCAACTTGGCTCCCGGAGGCGAGGAGGAAAACGAAGAGGAGGCCGAGGATGAGAGAGAAAATGAGCAAAATGTAGATCAGGCTGGGGGATCACCCCCAGCCGAATGACTTGTACAAAATTTTGAAATGAAATGAAGTGGAATGCCCTTTTTTGTTCGATGAATGGTTATGATCGGAAAATTTCTAAATTATTAAACACTTGATTGTCTGAGTATGTTGAAATAACTGAAAATGATTATTAACCTAAGTGTGAGAGATCGAAAAACACAATGAGCATGAGATCGGTAAACGGGACTTGGTCAAAATCGGCTTAAACACTTAGGATTGGGGTCATCATTAAACCGGTATGGAACCTTAGCTCTTAAACTTTTGAAAGAGAGATCGGCAATAAAACTGGTAAGAAGAGATCTATTGTCAGTTTATTTCGTTTGCCAACAGAGATCAGGAGTATACTTGACTGGTCCGGAGATTCGACAATGGGTTTGAGAGATCGGTGAGCGATCTAATAGACTGGTAAGGCTTTGACTAATGTGAGGACTTAGCATTGATTCAATTCTTTGTGAGGAGAGATCGGAAATGTGACTGTCTATCAAAGAGGGATCGAAAATGTGATTAGCTGTCAAAAGGAGACTTAGTACTGGGGGTCAGTTTCAAAGTTTTATTGATTTTGGGGATCGGCCAAAATATGGTGTCGACAATGGTTATGAAAATAATTGATGAGATTTTATTTGTAAAATATTATTGAAACTTTCAAACAGGTAAATAGTAAAATACGTCAATTGGTAATAAAATAGGGAAAACTCCGCTGGTTTTTCCGTCGAAAAATTTATTAATATTAAAATATATCGAGATCAAAATATGAAAGGAATAAAGTAAGATAAGATAGGGTGCTCCGGCACCGAATGTAACACACTTTGCTCGGCTACACTGTAGTAGGGTGAGGGGTGTTACACTTGTACCCAAAAAATAGCTTAAATTAGTTTGGAGGAGAAAGGAAAACAGATGATTGGTAAACTTACTTATATCTACGTCTGGGATATGAGAAATCTTGGACCACTGAGAGCCAAGATTTACTAAGAACTATGTGCATGAATGTATTTTCTTTAACCATTTTAAGTTTGTATTTTCTACCTTAAGCAAGACTTTGAAATATTGCATTATTTTTTGAGACGGGAATGATGCCGATACAGAAGGAGATTTTGAGTAAGAAAGGGTTTACCACACCAAGAAAGGAAAAAACGCAAGCTTCATTTATTTGTTTATGACGGAACAGATAAAGACTTACAACTAATGAAGACAAGTATGTCTTCATTGGTGGTCAGTATTGAATGAAGTTTGTTTTCTAGATTCTCTAATTTATCTTGGATAACAGAGGCAGAAGATCATATTGACTTGTGTGCAGAACTTGCAGAGCTGTTTACAAATATTGAGGTTTGTAAGTTTGTAATGAAGTTTCTTATGATATAAATGTTGCAGAGAAACGCCTAATTATTTGCAAGTTCATGCACCTGAAGATACTGTTAACTGGTATCATTATTAATAACTATACAATTGTTCTTACTATCAATTAAACAGTCTTACGTGAAAGATCACTTCATGTTTATTTTTTGCCGCATTAAATTTGCTAGCTCCAATTCCACTCGCTCTCGTGGTGATTTCTTGAAAAGGTAGCTTTGTAATTTTAGGAAGAGAAAATGTTGGAAGATAGCTCTCTGCATAATTCATGAGGTCATTTAAGTATGTGGAGGGCTTCATTGTTATTCCATGCTATAAAATCCCTCTTGGCATCATCTATGTTGCTGGCTTCAATTCCAATCGCTACAATTCCATGTAATAGAGACATTTTAAGCTTCTAGTTGATATGCAAGATTAGGATTACTGACGCAGATATGCTACTATTTGTTAAAAACTTACTATTTTGAGCAGTTTTGATAATCTTACTAATTGTTAGAGATTGTAGGATGCAAGATAATTTCAGATACACTTCTGCAACATTTTCTCTGGAATTTTCTACTTTCATTTGAGCCACATGGGAAAGGCAAAAAAATTGTTCAACTAAGTAGAAAGGTAATGAAACATTCTATTTTATTTCCCTTAGATATTTGAATTTCAATCATTGGTAAACTCTAATTAGTATTAATTAATTGAGATTGATTTGTGACATTGATTACGAAGCACATTATTAATTAATTGAGATTGATTTGTGACATTGATTACGAAGCACATTTCCAATAAAGAGGTTACATAAGTAACTATTTGTTGTTGTGCTTTTAGAATGTCTTTGATGCTGTCAACATTGTCCCAAGTGGAAGACAAAAAAGCTTTGAAGATTTTTATTAAATCCTCAAGGGATTATGTTATAAATAGCTTGTATGTTAGATAGTGTAGAGAGAAAGAATTCCTATATTGTTAAAATATAAGAAAGTGAATGGATGACAAGAGTAAAATATGTATAGAATTATATATATATAATTCAATATATATTATTCTATTATGGCACTTGACAAGTATATATGTGAAATAAAATAATTATCATATTGTAATTTTCGTAAATAAATTATGAACAGATGTGTTTATTAACAAGTAGATGTGTCTGTTAATAGACAAACATGTCAATTATATACAAACAGTCACAATTGTTTGTATAGGTATCTGTTAATAAACAGACATGTCTATTCTATACAAAAAGTCATAACTATTTATATAGGTGTCTATTAATAAACAGATATGTTTATATAAATAGTCACAACTATTTGTAGAGGTATCTTTAAATAAACAGACATGTCTATTACACAAATAGTTGTATCTATTGGAAATAGACAGATGTGTCTATCTAGTAAAGGTGCCATGACTTTTCATTCTTTATAAATATGGATGAGTTTTTTTTAATCCAGATATATACTACTTCTACTTCTTCTTCTTATCTTCTAGTCTCTCTAAATTTGGTTCGTATAAAGAGTTCTTAAGGGAAATCTTCAGGAGTTGCTGTCTGCAGATTTTCAGACTTTGTTGTATCCTAGAGGTATATTGCCATAACCTTGCAGCAATCTAGTAGGGGCAATTAATACCTTAAAGATAGTGATTCATCACGCCTCAAAGCCTATTCTACACCCACTACCTCAACAATTTTAAGGTATTAATCACAATGGAGTCTAAGGCTGTTTTCGTGATGAATCAAGAGGTCGTGAAACTTGATTGTTTCAAGGAACAAATTATGTTCACTGAAAAGGTGAAAGCAGATCTCGAAAAAAAAAATTGCCATGCAGAGGTTATATTCTCAATAACTCATCAGATAGGCTATAAGATTTGTTTACTTCTGTCAAGCCTTCAAAAGAAATCTGGAATTCATTAGAATTCGAATACAATAATAAAAAAAAAGGTATGGATAAATTTCTCATTATGAAGTATTTTGAATTCTAAATACTTGATAATATACCTGTTATGGATAAGTCCATGAGTTCCATATCTTTGTTTCAAAGTTTAAGGATTTGAAAGTGGTAGTTCCTAAATCATTACAATTAGGAGCAATAATAACACATCGTACATCTAGTTTGAATGATTATATGAACAAATTACTGCATGCCACATATAACTTTTCTTTTAAACAGATTCAGAAACACTTATACATGAAAAGTTTTTTATGTGATAATTTGTCTTTATGTTGATGATATGCTTATAATTAGAAGAAATATAAGGTTATATTATGATGCTAAAGCTCATAGTGAAGGTGTTAAAGAATGTAATAAGATTTATGTGCATAAGTTGCAAAAAAACACTTTTTGTATGCATAAATCCTAATTCATATTGATTGTATCTATCACTAACTAGGTGGGGATATTATTAAAAATATTAGTGATAAAAAAATTTGTCTCATTTCAAAAGAGTTATGTTTGTTCATTAAAAGGTATCAAAATGAACTATTTGTTACCGATAGTTATATCTGTTTTAAAAGGTGTAAATGAACAAATATAATTGTTCTAAGAGATACAAAGTGAATGATTGTATCTGTTCTAAGAGGTATAAGTGAATAGTTGTATCTGTTCTAAGAGGTATAAGTGAACAGTTGTATATGTTCTAAGAGGTATAAGTGAATAAATACAATTATTCTAAGAGATATAAAGTGAATAGTTGTATCTGTTCTAAGAGATATAAATGAATGGTTGTATCTGTTCTAAGAGGCATAAGTGAACGGTTGTGTATGTTCTAAGAGGCATAAGTGAACAGATGTAATTGTTCTAAGAGATACAAAGTGAACGGTTGTATCTGTTGTAAAAGGTATAAGTGAACAGATGTAATTGTTCTAAGAGTGTGAAAACCCATATACAATTATTATTTATTATTATTTTATTTTAATTAGTTAACAATAATTCAATATATTTATAAAAAATATATATATTTTTATTAGATGGTCTGCTTATTTATTTTTAGATATATATATATTATTTTTGAAATTAAATATATATCTGCAATCTGAACAACCCAGTTCAATAATAACTCTTAGCCCATTCTACACCTAATAGAATTCTTGAAATATATATATACCCTAATAATCTCTTCTGCTAAATTTTGCTCTCAAAACCTATTTGTCACCTCCTTTTCTATCAAATACTCTCAACAGAGAATCCCTAAATTTTTACTTCTCTATTCATCACATTCGATTCTGTTTTCAAGGTAAGAATTCTAATTCCTTATTCAGTAATGGGTGAATTTTATTTTATTTTATTTTCTTGATCTGTTACAACTACTCTAAAAAATTTATTTTCTCTTTGACCATTGATATTGAATTGGGTTGATCATGATTAATAGTAACATTGAATTTAGATTTTATACATACATCTATATATTCACCGAATCATTATATATATATATATATATATAAAACCTTTATCTGTCATTGTTCCCTGTCATTGTCCCTGTTCATCCACGTCCACGTCCTTGAATTTGGAAGCGTCCCTATTATCCACGCATTTGAATCCCTTCGTCCACGTCCGTCCAACGTTTATATATATATATATATATATATATATATATATATTTGAATCCTCTTGTATCCACGTCCGTCCAAGGTTTATCTATATATATATATATATATATAAAAGTTATTATATTTTATTATTATTTGATATTTTTATTTTATATTTTGAGTATGTAGGAGATTCAAATATTCATTTTGTCAGCTGAAATTATCTCTCGTCCATTGAAAATAACTATTGTCTCGGAGATTTCAGGTGAGTGGTAATTATAGTACATGGCACCATTTTTGTCCCTTTTAAAATTTCTTAGTATTAAGTTTGATATTAAATGAAATTTTAAATCAATATTTTAACAATGATTTTATATGTGATTTTCTAGAGTTTTATTTTATTATTGAATTTTATCTCGATTTTGATTAAATAATTGATTTTACCAACTATCTCTACATTAGACCCATTAGAATTCCGGGAACAGGCCTTTAATGTATTTATATTGATTGATATTTGACTATAAAATTTATCGATGTGTTATTGAATTGATTTGAGATTGATTTGATTTTTTTGAATTGATTTGAGATTGATTTGATTTTATTGACTCTCTGAAACTATTGAAATACACTATTGGAATTGCACTGTCAGTTATTATTTGCTATCGAAATTTTTATTGATTTTGATTGATTTGTACAAATTGATTTTCTGTTTTAAATTGGTACCGTGCCCGATGTCATTTACATTATCCGGCCGCCGTGTGGACTATCACGGTATTAGGTTGCATTGTCGAGTCATGCATCATTGCAGTTTATGGTTTGCATTAGTATCATATGCATTGATATCTGTGAAGGAGGAGGAAGGTATCTGATATCTGGTAGCGCGCTTACCATCTGGCCTTTGGTGATGTGGGGTATCATCACCACGTGCCTTTGTACCATAAAATTTTATTGAGCAATTTATTTTATATATATGTTTTATGAAATTATTTTATTAATGATTTTGACAAAGATGAGCATGATTTTATTGAATAGAAATTTATTGTGAAATTAATCAAGCGTCTGCCTGTTCCTATTCCGTTGTGTGCTATAATTATCATTCACTGAGCATCTAGCTCAAACAACGTTTTCTCTGTTTGTTATCTGTTTCAGATCAGTAGAACTCTGCAGCTGATCCAAATATTCAGTCCATTTTCTGGAGAGGGACAACTTTGATTTGTTTTCATGATATGCCCGAATTCATGTTTTCTCGGGCTAATAATTAATTTAGTTTATTGAACAGTTTGAGTTTTTATTGAAATCTGTAGAGACTTCGCAATTTACCTATGGGATAATTATGATGTTTATTTAGCATTTTGTTTATTTGGATTTTGTCTATTTTTGGGATTAGTAATTGACTATATATTCGTTCAAGATACTCTGATAAGGCTTGCATGATTTAAGAATACTTAAATTATGCGATCCTGATTCATAATTTTGGGTCGTGACAAAGTTGGTATCAGAGCTCGGCTGAGGTCTAGTAAACTTGCGGAGCATAGGATCCTTAACGTCTTTTCAGTTTATCATTGCTTCAGATATCTGCGTCCTTCGTATTTTTTCACCTATCTTAATTTGGCTCACATTTTCAAATTTAATACTTGTTTATTAAAATGAATAAGTGCACAGTGCATTAAACGTAAGGAGAGCTTGGGTCAAGGGTCTTAATGGTGCAAACCTTGATCCAACAAGGGAGGTACCCCCTAAAACTATTAATCAGACATCTGAACAGATGCCTATGGCTAAGATTGGGGCATAACCATTCTTTTGTTTCTCCATACTTTTCCATGATATTTAGTACACCACCTACTTTGTTAGAGTATCCTTCATCTGTATCAACACCTATGAGGAATGCAATAGACACTAATATGGTGTATAGGGGATGTATAGTTCACATTGGAGATAGGGAATTAGTTGCAGATCTTGTTTCTTTGGATATGTTTGAGTTTGATGTGATTTTAGGCATGGATTGGTTAGCCACTTATCACGTTTCATTGGATTATCATAATAAAGTTGTACTCTTTAAATTCCTGGGGAGGCAGAATTTCAATTTCAGGGAGATCGCAGTATAGCCTCTAGTAATCTTATCTCTGTAGTGAGTGCTAGACGATTATTGCGAAAGAGGTGTAAAGGGTATCTAGCTGATGTTAGAGATGTTCAGGTAGAAGGTGCAGGTTTGGAGAATGTTGCAGTGGTTAAAGAGTTTCCTGATGTGTTTCCAGAAGATTTATCAGGTTTACCCCCGGAGCGAGAGGTAGAGTTTGGTATAGACTTAGTTCACAGGCGAGCCCATATCTATGCCACCTTATCGTATGGCACCCGCAGAACTTAAGGAGTTGAAGGAGCAACTACAGGACCTACTGGATAAGGGGTTTATTCGCCCTAGTGTTTCTCCATGGGGTGCTCCTGTGTTATTTGTACGGAAGAAGGATGGGTCTTTGAGAATGTGCATTGATTATAGGCAATTGAATAAGGTAACTGTGCGTAATAAGTATCCTCTTCCATGCATAGATGACCTGTTTGACCAACTTCAAGGTGCGAAGTATTTTTCCAAGATTGATCTTCGATCTGGGTATCATCAATTGAGGGTTAAGAAAGAAGACATACTCAAGACGGCCTTTAGGACTAGGTATGGACACTATGAATTTCTTGTAATGTCTTTTGGTCTTACCAATGCTCCGTCCACTTTTATGGATCTCATGAACAGATTTTTCAAGCCTTTCTTAGACCAATTTGTTATAGTGTTCATCGATGACATTTTAGTGTACTCAAAGAGTAAGGAGGAGCATGAACAGCATTTGAGAATTGTCCTTCAGACCTTACGAGAACACAAGCTATATGCCAAGTTCTCAAAATGTGAGTTTTGGTTAGATAGTGTGGCTTTCCTAGGCCATACAGTATCTAAGGATGGGGTGTGCGTTGATAAGAAAAAGGTTGAAGCAGTGCTTCATTGGCCTAGACCCACAACTGTGTCAGAGATTCGTAGTTTCTTGGGTTTAGTAGGGTATTATAGACGGTTTGTTCAAGACTTCTCTCGTATTGCAGCACCTTTAACTAAGTTGACACAGAAGAATGTGAAATTTCAGTGGTATGAGGCTTGTGAAAAAAAGTTTTCAGGAGCTTAAGACTCGTTTAACTACAGCACCGGTGTTAGCCCTTCCATCTGGATTAGGGGGTTATGTAGTATATTGTGATGCTTCTAGGATTGGTTTAGGATGTGTTTTGATGCAGCATGGACGGGTTATTGCATATGCTTCTCGTCAGTTGAAAAGGCACGAGCAGAATTATCCAACTCATGATTTGGAAATGGCTGCAGTAATTTTTGCTTTGAAAATCTGGAGGCACTATCTGTATGGTGAGACTTGTGAAATCTTCATTGACCACAAAAGTCTCAAATACATCTTTAACCAACGTGATCTTAATCTTAAGCAAAGAAGATGGGTAGAATTGCTGAAAGATTATGATTGCACCATACAATATCACCCTGGAAAGGCTAATGTAGTGGCTGATGCTCTAAGCAGGAAGTCTTCTGGTAGTTTAGCCCATATATCTACCAAGATGAGGCCTCTGATTGGTGAATTACATGAGTTGCTAGATCAGGGAGTAGAGTTTGAAATCATAGCTGGATTATTCTTAGCACATTTTCGAGTTAGGCCTATCTTGATTGATCGAATTAAGGCGGCTCAAAAGAGGGATTCTCAGCTGTGTGAGATTATAGATAATATTCATCAAGGCCAAGCTCAAGGATTCATGTTGAATGATGATGGAGTTCTTCGTTATGGCACTAGACTTTGTGTCCCCAATGTTGATGAGTTGAGAAGAGAAATCATGGAGGAGGCACACCATTACCTTTACAGTACACGAGTTCAACTAAGATGTACCGTGATTTAAGGGAGCACTATTGGTGGGGTGGCATGAAGAGGATGTTGCGGACTTTGTTGTTAAATGTTTGACTTGTCGTGAGTTAAGCGAGAACATCGAGACCATCCAGGTTACTTGGTAGTTGCCTATCCCTGAGTGGAAGTGGGAGCATATTGCCATGGACTTTGTTGTGGGTTTACCTAGTACACGAGGTGGTTACAATGCAATATGGGTGATAGTGGACAGATTGACAAAATCTGCTCATTTCCTTCATGTGAAGACTACATATGACTTTGCTAAACTTGCACAGTTGTACATAAACAAGATTGTTAGTCTTCATGGAGTTCCAGTTTCCATTGTATCTGATCGTGGTACTCAGTTTACTTCTCGATTTTGGAAGAAATTCCAAGAAGCTTTAGGAACACGAGTAGACTTTAGTACTGCTTTTCACCCTCAGACGGATGGACAGTCAAAAAGGACCATACAGACATTAGAGGACATGCTTCGTGCATGCGTTATGGATTTTGGTGGCTATTGGGATCATCATTTGCCTTTAGTAGAGTTTGCTTATAATAACAGTTATCAGGCAAGTATAGAGATGGCTCCATATGAGGCATTATATGGTCGAAAGTGTAGGTCACCGGTTTGTTGGGATGAAGTTGGAGAAAGAAGGCTTACTAGACCAGAGTTGATACAATTAACTTCAGAGAAGGTTCGACTAATTCGTGATCGACTTTTGACTGCTCAAAGTCGACAGAGAAGTTATGCTGACCCTAAGCGTAAAGATGTAGAATTTATAATTGATGATCATGTATTTCTGAGAGTTTCCCCTATGAAAGGAATCATGAGGTTTGGGAAGAAAGGGAAGCTTAGCCCTCGTTTTGTTGGTCCATTTGAAATTTTGGAGAGAATTGGAGCAGTTGCTTACCGTTTAGCCCTTCCACCTGGTTTTGCACATGTACATCCAGTTTTTCATATTTCTATGCTTAGGAAGTATGTACCAGATCCATCTCAAGTTTTACAACCTCAAACCATGCAATTTAGGGATGATATGTCATATGAGGAGCAACCAATAAAGATTTTAGATCGACAAATTAGAAAACTCCGGTCTAAGGAAGTGGCTTTGGTCAAAGTCTTGTGGCATAATCACTCAAGTAGTGAGGCCACATGGGAGGCAGAATCTGAAATGCGAGCCAAATATCCTCATTTATTTGATTCTTCAGGTTAGAATTTTTGTCTATCCAAATTCGGGGACCGAATTTTTTTTAAGGGGGGAAGTATGTGAAAACCCATATACAATTATTATTTATTATTATTTTATTTTAATTAGTTAACAATAATTCAATATATTTATAAAAAATATATATTTTTTTATTAGATGGTCTGCTTATTTATTTTTAGATATATATATATTATTTTTGAAATTAAATATATATCTGCAATCTGAACAACCCAGTTCAATAATAACTCTTAGCCCATTCTACACCTAATAGAATTCTTAAAATATATATATACCCTAATAATCTCTTCTGCTAAATTTTGCTCTCAAAACCTATTTGTCACCTCCTTTTCTATCAAATACTCTCAACAGAGAATCCCTAAATTTTTACTTCTCTATTCATCACATTCGATTCTGTTTTCAAGGTAAGAATTCTAATTCCTTATTCAGTAATGGGTAAATTTTATTTTATTTTATTTTCTTGATCTGTTACAACTACTCTAAAAAATTTATTTTCTCTTTGACCATTGATATTGAATTGGGTTGATCATGATTAATAGTAACATTGAATTTAGATTTTATACATACATCTATATATTCACCGAATCATTATATATATATATATATATATATATATAAAACCTTTATCTGTCATTGTTCCCTGTCATTGTCCCTGTTCATCCACGTCCACGTCCTTGAATTTGGAAGCGTCCCTATTATCCACGCATTTGAATCCCTTCGTCCACGTCCGTCCAACGTTTATATATATATATATATATATATATATATATATATATATATATATATATATATATATATATATATTTGAATCCTCTTGTATCCACGTCCGTCCAAGGTTTATCTATATATATATATATATAAAAGTTATTATATTTTATTATTATTTGATATTTTTATTTTATATTTTGAGTATGTAGGAGATTCAAATATTCATTTTGTTAGCTGAAATTATCTCTCGTCCATTGAAAATAACTATTGTCTCGGAGATTCCAGGTGAGTGGTAATTATAGTACATGGCACCATTTTTGTCCCTTTTAAAATTTCTTAGTATTAAGTTTGTTATTAAATGAAATTTTAAATCAATATTTTAACAATGATTTTATATGTGATTTTCTAGAGTTTTATTTTATTATTGAATTTTATCTCGATTTTGATTAAATAATTGATTTTACCAACTATCTCTGCATTAGACCCATTAGAATTCCGGGAACAGGCCTTTAATGTATTTATATTGATTGATATTTGACTATAAAATTTATCGATGTGTTATTGAATTGATTTGAGATTGATTTGATTTTTTTGAATTGATTTGAGATTGATTTGATTTTATTGACTCTCTGAAACTATTGAAATACACTATTGGAATTGCACTGTCAGTTATTATTTGCTATCTGAAATTTTTTATTGATTTTGATTGATTTGTACAAATTGATTTTCTGTTTTAAATTGGTACCTGTGCCCAGTATCTGTTTCTGTTATCTGGCCCCGCCGTGTGGACTATCACGGTATTAGGTTGCATTGTCGAGTCATGCATCATTGCAGTTTATAGTTTGCATTAGTATCATATGCATTGATATCTGTGAAGGAGGAGGAAGGTATCGATATCCGTAGCGCTTACCATCGGCCTTTGGTGATGTGGGGTATCATCACCACGTGCCTTTGTACCATAAAATTTTATTGAACGAATTTATTTTATATATATGTTTTATGAAATTATTTTATTAATGATTTTGACAGCATGAGCATGATTTTATTGAATAGAAATTTATTGTGAAATTAATCAAGCGTCTGCCTGTTCCTATTCCGTTGTGTGCTATAATTATCATTCACTGAGCATCTAGCTCAAATAACGTTTTCTCTGTTTGTTATCTGTTTCAGATCAGTAGAACTCTGCAGCTGATCCAAATATTCAGTCCATTTTCTGGAGAGGGACAACTTTGATTTGTTTTCATGATATGCCCGAATTCATGTTTTCTCGGGCTAATAATTAATTTAGTTTATTGAACAGTTTGAGTTTTTATTGAAATCTGTAGAGACTCCGCAGTTTACCTATGGGATAATTATGATGTTTATTCAGCATTTTGTTTATTTGGATTTTGTCTATTTTTGGGATTAGTAATTGACTATATATTCGTTCAAGATACTCTGATAAGGCTTGCATGATTTAAGAATACTTAAATTATGCGCCGGTCACGGTTCATAATTTTGGGTCGTGACAAAGAGATACAAAGCAAACGATTGTATTTATTCTAAAAGGTATAAGTGAACAGATGTAATTATTCTAATAGATACAAAGTGAACCATTGTATATGTTTGAAGAGATGCAAATGCTTTATAAATAGCAGTTTGGAACAAAAAATCTATTAACTTTTTTTTTGTCTCTTCCCTTCATTTTTACTGATAATCAACATTATTATTCTTTAATTTATTCTTGAGAGAATTTTAAAATCGCTGTCTAGATTTATATTTTAGTTATTATCGTTAAGGGATCTGCCTAAAACTACCCAGCTATAACATAGTGGAGGTTTTTACTCTTTGTCAATTTCATTATATTGAGGGAAGCAAATACTCCATATGATATTTATTACAAATTGACTAGAAATTTTGGTAGAATAATTGTTCAAATTGAGTGTGCTAGTGCTATTGGTAGCTTAATGTATGTTATGCAATGCACTACTCCTGATATTGCTTTTGCAATGTATAAATTGTCAAGATATACTAATAATCCTAGTGTGGAATATTGAAAAGAAATTTCAAGGGTAGGTTTTTGGATATTTAAAAAACGAATTATAAACTATAGATTATTCTATGATAAATTTCCAAATGTATTATTTGTTGTCCCAAAATAGTCCAAGAGGGGGGGTGAATTGGACTTTAACAATTTTTCGGCCCTTGCTTATAGCCTAATGAAAAATTGTGGCTTTGTTCAACTAGATGCTTCTCTATATATATTGAAAGTAATATGTGTTTTTACAATATATTCCTAAGTTGCAATTCTAGCCTCAATCAATATTTATGGCAATATCTAACAACACATGCATCATACAATAGACTACTAATTTCTCAAGTCACTCAATATATCCTCAAGTTTATCAATTTAATCTATTCAACCAACATTCAATATCAAGTATAAAAGGAAAAATTTAAATTGCACAAAAGTAAGGAGGTCAAGGTTAGAGAGATCAAACACAATGATTTTTATAGTGGTTCGGCTTAACTAGCCTACATCCACTCTCTCAAAGAACCCTCTTTGAGTCTTCTCTCCACTATTTGCTCTTTTGAAGGCAAGAGACCAAAAGCCCTTTACAACTTTTCAACACCAAGCTTTTACCAAGGTAGCTTGAAACCTTCACAAGTGCTATCACAAGCACTTTCTCTCTCAAGCTTCAATAGGTACTTGTACAACCTCTCTTAAATGAAATTTAATGTTTCAACACTCACTCTTACTCAATACAAATCAAACTATAAAGAAGAGATGAGTTGATTTGCCAATGGTAGCTCAAAATCTTTAAAGCTCTTGAATGAAAGCAATAAATGAAAAATCAAAGTTGGAGTTCAAATGTAAGCTTTCATCAAGTGTAAATGAAGTAAAGAATGTGTATTTATAGTCCCAAATCATTTTAGACCGTTTGAAACCCTTTTGGAACGTTATACACACTACCCAAGACAAAATAGCCGTTATTTTGTCCTTTTGTGCGAAGTTGAGCAGCTCTGATCAATTAGCAAACTAATAAAATTTTAGGAGCAGTCAGTAAACTGGTTAGTAAATTAACATTTTTAGCAAACTCATTAGCAAACTAAAAATTTAGCAAATCAGTTAGCAAACTAAGTCAACAGCTGCATGTCTCAACTTGCAATGTAAAATAATTTAGACCTTAAAAAATATTTCAATAGTAGTATCCAAGGTCATGATGAGAAAAAGTAATCATAAAATAAAATTTCATTTTTGAGCTCCATATGACTAAATTCTCATCCATTCTTTTCACAAAAGACCTAAGACTCAATCTCTAATACTATGCATTTCATACCTTTTATTTGAGTCTTGGCTTCCATAATCTTGTCCTTTCCTCATTTTGAATTTGTCTTGAAATGCCTTTGAGTATTCTTTCTCCTTAGATGTAACTTCAAAGGTTCTTTAGCAATAAGACAAAGAATCTACACATCACTTTAAAGTTGGGTTAGATAGATTCTCTTTGAGTTTTGTTATCATTAAAATCAATGCTCATTTTGAGCTACACGGGGTCAACAATCTCCCCCTTTTTGATGATGACAAAACTCAACTGAATCAACAATAAAAAATAAAAGTGTGTGAAAGTTTATGTGAGTATGTGAATCCAAGCAGTATAGTATACTGAAAATGCTCCCCCTAAATATAAGCACATAATTTCCAAGAAATCTATTTTCTGTACACAAGCTCCCCCTGAGTTTATGCTATAAAGCATATTCACAATTTTCTCAAAAAAAGTTCCACAAATATTAACACAAGTATGAACACATATCCATCAATACAAGTATCAACACATTCATATCCATCAACACAAGTATCAACACATTCATATCCATGAACACAAGTATCAACACATTCATATCCATCCTATAAACACATATTCACATATTCATATCCATCCTATTCTCCCCCTTTTTGTCATCAATCAAAAAGGAAACAGGAGAAAACAACCAAAAAGATCATGTTAGCCCAAATGTGAACGCAGTAAAGGGAACAGTAGTAAACTAGAAACCAATATTAGCAAACAGACTAGTAAACTAAATATGCAAATAGGAAACTAAAAATCCAGATTAGATGGGAATCATTTAAGTTTTTTGCTCCTTCGAGTGGACTTGGAAGGCACCAACTTCTTCCTGGTTGGTTTAGCAACAGGTGGCTGAGATCCTTGGTCAGCCACTTCTGTGGCTCATGTTCATCAGATGGTGGCTGAAGAGCGGCAGCTAGGGACTGGTATGGATTTGACATGGTGGATTTAGTCCTTTTTCTCCCTTTCTTGGCTGCAGAGGCAGCAACTGCAGATAGCTGAGTTGGAGCACTCTCTTGGTGATCCTTGAGAGAAGCTTCCTTCTGTTATGTAGGGGCAGCAGCAGTTTCAACAATTTTTTCAGATTCTAGAACCTTTTCACCATCCTTTGGTAGCTTACCTTCAGTTTCTACAATCTTTTCACCATCATGCTCAGTAGGTATATCAGCTGCAAGGCCAATTTCAGGTTCAATGACCTGTTCAGTAGCATGTTCAACAGGGGCTTCTACTGCAGGTTCAAGCTCAGGTTCAGCTACATGGTCACTTTCATGTGCCATAGCAGCAGGAGACTCACCAACCTTATTGCTTTCACCCTTATCAGCAGAGACTTGAGTAGCAGCCTCAATTTTAGTTGGAACAACAATTTCTTTGGCCTGATGAAGATCCATAATTAGCCTTTTCAATTCCTCATTTTGAGTGAGCAGGTGACTCACTTTGTTGTCAACCACATCCACATATTTTCTCAGAATGTCAAGGGACTGATTGGTTGAACTAAATTGTTCATTGACAGTAGCTTTTATCCCTTGAATTTCACTCAAAAATTCACTAGCAAAATCAGAACCAACCTTAGCAGAGGAGGAACCACCCTTTTCAAACCTTTTCTTTCTCCCATCAGTGTTTGAGTGTATTTCTCTAAGCACCATCAAATCAGTCCTAGAGCTTTCCTTAGAGACATTCACATTCAGCTCTTTAAACACAGCAGACAAAAGATGTGCATACGGCAGTTTTCCAATCCCATAAGCTTTGCACATGTTCTTGAAAATTAAATAAGCCAAATTTATCCTAACTTTATTCACAATGTGCCACATAATACACATGTCCAAGTTACTCAAATAACCATAGCTACCAGATTTAGGACAGAAAATGTAGTTCACCATACTGTGAATGATTTTGATATGTTGAAGTGCTTTTATGCTAGTGGACTTTTCATTTTTGGCAGTGTTAGTAGGGAACACCTCATTATCAAACTCAACCAAATTGAATCCTACTACCCTAGCAACATCCTTATGTGTGGAAATTTTATTTCCATCATTGGGCAATTTCAAAGCCGTAGCTATCAGTTCAACAGAAACACCATATGTACTGTTATTCAAAATCACTTCAAATTTGTCCTCATCATCAACTATTCTCAAAGTCCTGTAAAACTCTTGAACAAGCCTAGGGTAATACTCATTTGCACATTCACACACATCCAACCATCCTTGAAACTCAAAAAGCTCTTTGAATTGAAAGTTTACCTGATTAAAGTACTCCCATTTGATAAATTTGCAATCTAACAGTGCTTTATCCACTGGACCTGAAGATTTTACGGCACGCATTTTTCGTTGGGTATCAATCCCTTGCTTTTGTCCCTTCTTTTTCTTTTCTGGCATCGATATAGGGGGTTCGACACCCTTGGATGGATTTGAAGACTCACTAGCTGATTTCGATGCAGGTAAGTTTTGCTTTCCTTTCAATTTCTTTCGCAATGCCGCGACAGGGACATCGTCGGAGGTCGAGGAAGGCAAGCGATCAGCGACAACGTGTGACTTAGTTTAGCACGAGCCATTGCCAAAAAAAAAATTATGTGAACACTAGTTTTTCGGTGTGTAAGGAGTGGAGAAGAAATGTGAGATGTGAAGTCTGATGGGTTTGGATGAATTTTGTCGGGAAGAAAATGAGTCTGTTTTAGAGGTAAGGTGTCGTGAATCGATGCAGAGGAGAGAGAGCGTGAGGGTTTCGTGTGGCAGAGGGTTTAAGTCCTCTTGAGTCCCGCGCTTTTCTGTTTCACTGTACTTTCAACTGAACCTGTTTTCCCCCTTTTTTTATTATTATTTTATATTTCAAACAAGTCTATCTATCCCTATATGCACAAATAAACATTTCTACATGTCTGACACAGCACTGAGAGTGTGATATCAAATGTGAAAAGATAAATGCATTGCTGGACACGCAGAAAATTTCAAGAACAATCACCTTTCGGTTTGAAATTTGAACAGTACATGATATAGCAAACTAATTTTAGTCACGCAATATTAGCATACAACTTAGTAAACTAATTTCACGAGTACACAAACAAGTTAGCTAATATTCTTTAAAGATTTCTTAGCAAACCTATATCACAGCAGATCAATCACACAAAATGAAATTATTATGAATTAAATTTCAAGCAAATGGTTCACACATACCAATTTCCCTTCTAATTCTACAAAATGTTCCTTCATTAAGAGGTTTTGTAAAAATGTCAGCGAGTTGATTTTCAGAGGCAACAAACTCGATTTTGATATTTCCATTTTGAACATGATCTCTAATAAAATGATGTCTGATCTCAATGTGTTTAGTTCTTGAATGTTGGACTGGATTTTTGATTAAGTTTATGGCACTTGTGCTGTCACACCTAATTGGAATAAGATTATATTTTAAACCAAAATCTTCCAATTGTTATTTCATCCATAAAATTTGAGCAACACAACTACCAGCAGCTATATATTCTGCCTCAGCTGTAGATAAAGCTACTGAAGTTTGTTTCTTACTGTGCCAAGAAACTAGTGCAAGACCAAAAAATTGATAAGTACCTGAAGTACTTTTTCTATCCAGTCTAATTCCAGCAAAATCAGAATCATTATAACCAACAAGATTAAATGATTCACATTTTGGATACCATAAACCAATTGAGTATGTGCCAATGAGATATCTAAAGATCCTTTTAACTGCAGTTAAATGGGATTCTTTTGGACATGATTGAAATCTTGCACACAAGCAAACACTAAAGTGTATGTCTGGTCTAGATGCAGTAAGGTACAAAAGAGAGCCAATCATACCTCTATAAAGCTTTGTATCCACTTCTTTACCTTTTTCATCATTGTCAATTTTGATTGTTGAACTCATAGGAGTGCCCATGCTCTTCAAATCTTCCATTTTAAATTTCTTTAGCATATCCTTGATGTACTTTGATTGATTTATGAAGATGCCATCATTCATTTGCTTAATTTGAAGTCCAAGGAAGAATGTGAGCTCACCCATCATGCTCATTTCAAATTCATTCTGCATAATCTTAGAAAATTTCTTGCAAAGAGATTCGTTAGTAGCACCAAAAATTATATCATCAACATAATTTTGCACAATGAGCATATCATTATGATGCTTCTTAACAAAAAGTGTTGTATCCACTTTGCCTCTTTGAAAATCATTTTGTAAAAGGAATTTACTAAGCCTTTCATACCATGCTCTAGGAGCTTGCTTTAAACCATATAAAGCTTTAGTAAGTTTATAAACATGATTTGGATGCTCATGATTTTCAAAGCCTGGAGGTTGTGCAACACACACTTCCTCATCAATATAACCATTTAAAAATGCACTCTTGACATCCATTTGATAAAGCATAAAATCCTTGTAACATGTAAAGGCACACAACTTTCTAATAGCTTCAATTCTAGCAACCAGAGCAAAGGTTTCATCAAAATCAATCCCTTCCTCTTGGTTGCAGCCTTGAGCCACTAGTCTAGCTTTGTTTCTAACAACATTGCCTTTTTCATCCATTTTGTTTCTAAAAACCCATTTAGTACCAATAATTGAATGATCTTTTGGTTTAGGCACTAAATTCCAAACTTTATTTCTCTCAAATTGATTTAGTTCTTCTTGCATGGCAAGAATCCAACTTTCATCATTTTGAGCATCTTCAAAACATTTAGGTTCAATTTGTGAAACAAAAGCAACATTACCAAAATATCTTCTCAATTGTGCTCTAGTCATCATCCTTTGAGATGGATCATCAATAATGTCTTCTTGAGGATGGTTTCTATGGAATCTCCATTCTTTAGGTAAATCATCATGTTGGGGCTCATTTACTTGTAATTCTTCCAAATTTGGCATTTCTTCATTGATTTGATCTTCATTGGCATCATGGACATCTATTGTAGTTTCTCCTTGAGTTTCTTCATCTTTGTCATCAATTTGTTCTATTTCTTGACTTGATATTATATTTTCTTTTTCAAAAACCTTCTCATTATTATCATCACAAACATTTTTCCTTCTGATAGAAGGGTTAGTCTCATCAAACAAAACATGAATAGTTTCCTCAATAACTAAAGATCTTCTATTGAACACTCTATAGGCTTTACTCTTTGTTGAATACCCAAGAAAGATTCCTTCATCGGATTTAGCATCAAATTTCTTCAAGTTATCCTTCTTGTTATTTAAAATATAGCACTTACAACCAAATGCTTTGAAGTATGAGATATTTGGTTTTCTTCCTTTCCAAAGCTCATAGGGGGGTCTTTTTCAAAATTGGTCTAATCAAAACTCTATTCAACACATAGCAAAATGTATTAATAGCTTCAGCCCAAAAGTATTTTGGCAAATTATTTTCACTCAACATAGTTATAGTCATTTCTTGCAAAGCCCTATTTTTCCTTTCCACTACCCCATTTTGTTGTGGTGTTCTAGGAGCTGAAAAATTATGATTGATTCCATGTTTATCACAATATTTCTCAAACAAATGATTTTCAAATTTAGTTCCATGGTCACTTCTTATAGATGAGATGCAAAAGCCTTTTTCATTTTGAACCATTTTACTAAATGAGGTGAATTTTTCAAAAGTTTCATCTTTATGAGCAAGGAAAAATGTCCATGTATATCTTGAATAGTCATCAACAATAACTAAAGCATATGACTTTCCACCAAGACTAGTAGGAGTTACGGTTCCAAATAAATCAAGATGAAGCAATTCTAATGGCCTAGTGGTAGACACAATATTTTTAGATTTAAAAGATGCTCTAGTATGCTTTCCTAGTGCACATGCTCTACATTGAAATTCATTTTCATAATTAATCTTAGGAAGACCATTAACAAGTTCTTTCTTATACAATTTTGAGAGTGTATGCATGCTTGCATGACCTAGTCTTCTATGCCACAAATAACTAGAGTTATCAAGAGATACTAGACATGTACCATGATTAGTTTCAAAATTATTAATGTCAAGCAAGTAAACATTATTGGATCTATTTGCAATGAACAATGTGTCATTATTTAAGTTATTGATTGTACATAGAGAAGAAGTAAACTTTACCTCAAAACCTTTATCACACAGTTGGCTTACACTTAGCAGGTTGTATTTCAAACCTTCAACAAGCGATACATCTTCAATACAAGGTTTGGTTCCTATTGTGCCATTTCCAATTATTTTTCCTTTCCCTTTATCTCCAAATTTTACGTATCCTCCATCTTTTATTGTGATTTTTGAAAACTTGTCCTTTTCACCAGTCATGTGCTTTGAACAACCACTATCTATGTACCATTTTTCACTTTCCTTCATCCCTTTGAAACAAACCTGAAATTTAATCATTGAACTTTAGGTACCCAAGCAACTTTGGGTCCTTAGGGGTTAGTGACCTTAGGTAAGGTTCCCTTTGGTACCCATACCTTCTTTACCTTAAGATGACCTTTCCTAAGTGCACAAGAACTAATCATATGATCTCTTTTATTGCAATAATAACATGTAACATTAGGTAAGGATGATGTAGATGCTTTAATGAAATGATTCTTGTACTTGTCATAGTTCATGAAACCATCAAAACCAATTCCATATTTCTCATTTGAAATTCTTTGGTTTCCAAGAAGTACATCTAGAGTTTCTTTTCCTTTTGTAAATTTTGCCAAATCATTTGTCAAAGACTCTACTTTAGCTTCAAGAACTTTATTTTTCTCAATGAGCATTTCAAAAGTTTCTTTTGAGGTTTTTAACTCTAAGTCTAGTTCTTTAAACAAAGCAATTTGTCCTTTGTAAAATTCATTTTCTTTATACACATTGAACATGGCAATATTTTGTGATCTCAATGATTCAATCTCTAAATTCATTTTACTGCATTTTCTCTTATAATTTCTATACTCATCATATACTCTAGCAAATGCAAGTTCAAGTTCTTCTACATTAGGAGATTCATAAGAATTTACCTCATTGTCACTTTCTTCTTCCTTTTGTGAACTCTCGACTTTCTCTTCAAGTGCCATCATACAAAGAAGAGCAGTCTCTTTGTCGCTTGATTCATCATTTGAAGATTCTTCACTGTTGCTCCATACTACTTTCATAGCTTTCTTGCTCCTATCTTCTTTTCCTTTCTTCTTTTTGAGTAATGGACATTTGGGCTTGATATGTCCAGGTTTGTGACACTCATAACATACAATTTATTCTTTTGAATCCCTGAATTGTTTATCCTTTGGAGTATACTTTTTCAAGAATTTCTTGTATTTGCTTCCTCCTTTCTTGAAAGCTCTTTTAAATTTTCTTGCAAGCATAACCATTTCATCATCATCATCACTAGAAGCACTTGAGTTGTCACTTGAGTCAACTTTGAATGCAACTCCTTTCTTCTTATCTTCATCCTTATTTGACTTGAGAGCAATGCTTTTCTTCTTTTTTTGCTCAATTTCAACTTCATCCTTTTTATATACCATCTCATGTGCAATAAGAGAACCAATGAGTTCATCATAGGTGAATGTTTTAAAATCTTTGGTATCTTGGATAACTGTTGTCTTTGCTTCCCAAGACTTTGGAAGTGATCTAAGAATTTTCTTCACAAGTTCAGCTTCCTCAAATCTTTTACCAAGTGCTTTGAGAAGATTTACAAGATCAGTAAACCTTGTACTCATATCCGCAATTGACTCCCCTGGCCTCATTTCAAACAGCTCATAATCTCGAATAAAAAGGTTTGCTTTGGACTCTTTAACAACATCAGTTCCTTCATAAGTCACTTCAAGCTTATCCCAAATTTCCTTAGCAGATTGACATCCTGAAATACGATTGTATTCATTAAGGTCAAGTGAGCAATGCAAAATATTAATAGCTTTAGCATTTATAGAAATTTTCTTCCAATCATTGTCATCATATTCATTTTCAAGTTTTGGAACCTTTGTAGTTCCTGGACCATTCTTTTAAGGAACATGTGGACCATTTTTAATAATTCTCCATGCATTAATATCTACAGATTGTATGAAATTTCTCATTCTTACTTTCCAAAATGAATAATTAGCGCCATTGAAGAGTGGTGGTCTAGTGATTGAGTAGCCTTCAACTAATGGTGCGGGTATACCGGCAGAATTACTAGATGAACTAACCATTGTGGATCACTCTAAGGTTGTAAGACCCTAAGCAAGAGAGACAAGCTCTGATACCAATTTGTTGTCCCAATATAGTCCAAGAGGGGGGTGAATTGGACTTTAACAATTTTTCGGCCCTTGCTTGTAGCCTAATGAAAAATTGTGGCTTTGTTCAACTAGATGCTTCTCTATATATATTGAAAGTAATATGTGTTTCTACAATATGTTCCTAAGTTGCAATTCTAGCCTCAATCAATATTTATGGCAATATCTAACAACACATGCATCATACAATATACTATTAATTTCTCAAGTCACTCAATATATCCTCAAGTTTATCAATTTAATCTATTCAACCAACATTCAATATCAAGTATAAAAGGAAAAATTTAAATTGCACAAAAGTAAGGAGGTCAAGGTTAGAGAGATCAAACACAATGATTTTTATAGTGGTTCGGCTTAACTAGCCTACATCCACTCTCTCAAAGAACCCTCTTTGAGTCTTCTCTCCACTATTTGCTCTTTTGAAGGCAAGAGACCAAAAGCCCTTTACAACTTTTCAACACCAAGCTTTTACCAAGGTAGCTTGAAACCTTCACAAGTGCTATCACAAGCACTTTCTCTCTCAAGCTTCAATAGGTGCTTGTACAACCTCTCTTAAATGCAATTTAATGTTTCAACACTCACTCTTACTCAATACAAATCAAACTATAAAGAAGAGATGAGTTGATTTGCCAATGGTAGCTCAAAATCTTTAAAACTCTTGAATGAAAGCAATAAATGAAAAATCAAAGTTGGAGTTCAAATGTAAGCTTTCATCAAGTGTAAATGAAGTAAAGAATGTGTATTTATAGTCCCAAATCATTTTAGACCGTTTGAAACCCTTTTGGAACGTTATACACACTGCCCAAGACAAAATAGCCGTTATTTTGTCCTTTTGTGCGAAGTTGAGCAGCTCTGATCAATTAGCAAACTAATGAAATTTTAGGAGCAGTCAGTAAACTGGTTAGTAAACTAACTTTTTTAGCAAACTTATTAGCAAACTAAAAAATTTAGCAAACCAGTTAGCAAACTAAGTCAACAGCTGCATGTCTCAACTTGCAATGTAAAATGATTTAGACCTTAAAAAATATTTCAATAGTAGTATCCAAGGTCATGATGAGAAAAAGTAATCAGAAAATAAAATTTCATTTTTGAGCTCCATATGACTAAATTCTCATCCATTCTTTTCACAAAAGACCTAAGACTCAATCTCTAATACTATGCCTTTCATACCTTTTCTTTGAGTCTTGGTTTCCATAATCTTGTCATTTTCTCATTTTGAATTTGTCTTGAAATGCCTTTGAGTATTCTTTCTCCTTAGATGTAACTTCAAAGGTTCTTTAGCAATAAGATAAAGAATCTACACATCACTTTAAAGTTGGGTTAGATAGATTCTCTTTGAGTTTTGTTATCATCAAAATCAATGCTCATTTTGAGCTACAAGGGGTCAACATACTAAAACCATATAAAGAGTTGTATCCATGCAAAGAGTTGTATCATTTGGCCAAAAGATGTAACTAAATGAAAAGATGCAATTCTTCTAAATACTTACATGCATGAAGAGATGAACTAATTCGCCAAAAGGTTGGTACATTTTGAGTAGTAAATATAAGAGCCTTACAAGTCATTTGTAAGAAGTGACAAAAGGACAAATGAGTATATATTTGTGTGTATGTGCAAGTTTAGCTTGGTTGTTTATTGTTGGATACTCTCATTTTAAACAAGTTTTGGAGCAATTTATTTCTGCAAATAAGGTACATATCTAGATTGTGAATTATTTATGTAGTTCATGTTATAAACATGTGATTATATGGTTAACTAGTGAAACAAATATGGCAGAGATCCTAGAGTTATACAAATGCCAATTGGATAAGTAGTACTAAGGATAATAAGTCAACCTTTGGTTAGGTGTCCACTTTAAGTGGAGGTTCTGTTTCTTAGGCATCAAAGAAACAAACTTGTATAACTCATTCTACGGTGAAATCCGAATTTATAACTTTGGCTAATGTTGGTAAAGAAACAGAATGACTGAGAAACTTATTATCGGATATTAAATTGTGGCCACAATCTGTGCCATCTATTTTTTTATATTGTGATAGTGAAATCATGATGGTTAAAGCTTATAGTAAAATATACAATTGAAAGTATATACAAATAAGCTTAAGACATGAAAATGTAAGACAATTAGTTTCTAATGGTGTTATTACCATGTTTATGTTAAATCCTATAATAATCTAGTAAATCCTTTAATAAAAGGACTCTTGAGAGTTATGATCATAAGTACATGTGCTGATTAGGATTTAGAATATTCCATTATATTTACTACTGATGGAAACCCTACTTTATAGTATTATTACTAAATAAAGTTTAAAGGGTAACAACAAGTCATTAGTAAATGTTGTAATTAAAGTACTTAATGTACTAAGTTAATGGAATGAGGATGAGTGTTTATATTCTTAATGAAGTTTAAAATTATTATAAAGGAAACTTCACCTATATGAACATAGGAAGTGGTGCCGCTTCAACAAAAGTGAGAATAACTTTTGTAAATGTTCATGAAAACAGGAGGTAGCACAAGGCCATATTCGTGCTAAAATTTTGGTGAACTTTTTAAGTCGAACTAATTGATTCGTGTGTGTAGTATTTCCGGTTCTATTTAATAGGAATCTAGGTTTAAGCTAAAGCCACCATGATTTCTTTAGAACTTTGAAATACTTACACTAAGGAAAAGTTTAAATCGAAAGATACTTTTCATTATGCATGAAACAATGGGATCTAACAATACAAGCTAAGTGAGAGATTGTTATAAATAGCTTGTATGTTAGATAGTATAGAGAGAAAGAATTCCTATATTGTTAAAATATAAGAAAGTGAATGAATGACAAGAGTAAAATATGTATAGAATTATATATATATATATATATATATATATATATATATATATATATATAATTTAATATATATTATTCTATTATGGCACTTGACAAGTATATATGTGAAAAAAAATAATAATCATATTGTAATTTTTGTAAATAAATTATGAACAGATGTGTTTATTAACAAGTAGATGTGTCTGTTAATAGACAGACATGTCAATTCTATACAAACAGTCACAACTGTTTGTATAGGTGTCTGTTAATAAACAGACATGTCTATTCTATACAAAAAGTCATAACTATTTATATAGGTGTCTGTTAATAAACAGATATATCTATATAAATAGTCACAACTATTTGTAGAGATATCTTTAAATAAACAGACATGTCTATTATACAAATAGTTGTATCTATTGGAAATAGACAGATGTGTCTATCTAGTAAAGGTGCCATGACTTTTCATTCTTTATAAATATGGATGAGTTTTTTTTTAATCCAGATATATACTACTTCTACTTCTTCTTCTTATCTTCTAGTCTCTCTAAATTTGGTTCGTATAAAGAATTCTTAAGGGAAATCTTCAGGAGTTGCTGTCTGTAGATTTCAGGCTTTGTTGTATCCTGGAGGTATATTGCCATAACCTTGCAGCAATTTAGTGGGGCAATTAATACCTTAAATATAGTGATTCATCACGCCTCAAAGCCTATTCTACACCCACTGCCTCAACAGATTATGCCTGCTAAATTTTGAGTTTGAGCTATAAGACTGAACTGAAATAGAGATTTCACATGACCAACTTGAGTTTTGAGCCTGCAGTTCTCCTGCCATTGACAACATCCTTCAGCTAAAATTGACTGGAGGACCAAGCAATATCTCTTTTGGGAATCATTAGAAGATGGAAGAGAATTAGTGAGTTCAAGCTGTAAGACCAAACGTAATTAATAACTCTTCCACTGATAATTGACCATTTTACATAATGCATACCTAATGATCAGTGATAATTTGATACCTGAATCTTCAAGTTTCTAACAATGGAAGTTGGCCCTCTAGGATGCTCATTTAATCCTTTCTCCAATGCAAATCAGGCAATTTATTTTCTCACACCAGTTTCCTATCTTGCGCTTTGCAAATTGGAGTTTTTGGATATATGCTGACATTTTATTTTGATTGGCTCGTGTTGCAGCAGCGGAAAGGCAAAGTGAATGCAGATAGGCTGTCAAACAGGGTTAGGACATGGCTTGCTATTGACGAAGATGTGAGTTTCTTGTCCTCCAATTATTTACTTTCTCTGACAAATTATTTCTTTATTCATTTTAACTTATCTACCTTGAGCAGGACTTCACAATATCAGTTACCATGTTAGATATACTTTGTTGTGACAGTGAAGTTCTACTTGACCCATTGGATGGCTAGATTCCATGAATAGAATGGAAATGAGGCAGAAGAATGAAAGAGAAAAGAACTTGGAAAAGTATTTATCAGGTAAGATAATAGTTGATGTGAAGTGAAATTCAAATTCTTATTTACTGGTCTCTTTCTTATGCCTGTTTATTAGCTCTCACGTATTTTGTACTCTTTGATGGTTCATGTTAATTTGATGGGTATTACATTATTATTGAAATTCTTGTACAGGAGAAAGATGGATTCACGTCAGGAGAGCCTTGACTGTGTAGCAGTTTGGTCAATTAAAGCACATCAAATGCCATTTAGTCAGATGAAACTGATCATTGAGATATGAAGATGTTTCAATTGCAGATGGATGCTGAGCCTCAGTTATTCCAATAAAAGAAGTAAGGCTTCCAACATGCTCATTTAGTCCTTCATTTGCTCTCTTTCCTATTGAGTATTTCCGAAATCCTTACTTCAAAAAATTATAAGTTTTCTGTATCCTTTTTCGCACTGGCTAGCAAAGGGAATGCAGAAAGTCCAGCAAAATAAGGTGTGGTATTCATGCCTCCCTTTTATCAACTTTTATTTACTTAAAACTATGTGCATAAATGTATTTTCTTTAAGCATTTTAAGTTTGTATTATCTACCTTAAGCAAGACTTGGCAATATTTCCTATAATGATGAGACAGATAATGGGAATGGTGATGACGCAGAAAAGAATAAGTTACTGCACTAGGAAAGGAAAAGAAAAGAAAAGGTGAGCTGCATTTATTTGTGGTCAGTATTGAAAGTGGATATAATTTCTAGATTCTCTACATTGTCTTGCGCAGCAGAAGGCAGAAGATCATGCTAACTCTACTGCAGAAGTTGTAGAACTGTTTGTGAATCTTGAGGCTTGTAAATTTGTGTAAATCTTCATATGATATATATGCCGCAGGGAAAGGTCTCATTTTGGAAGGTTTCAATCAATTGCAAATTCTTTGTGTAGCTCATGCACACTTCAAGATACTGTAGACTGGTATACTTATTAACTAGCCGAATTGTTTTTACTCTCATTTAAACAATCTTACTTGGAAAATCAGTTCATGTTTATTGTTGCAGCATTAAATTTGCTGGCTCCATTCCCACTTCCTTTTTTTCAGTGATTTCCTTCACAAGGCAGCTGTGGAACTTCAGGAAGAGAAAATGTTGGAAGATGATCCTCCACATGGTACGTCATGATGCAATTCATATGCCTGTAGACCATTCTTATTCCATGATATAAAAATCCTTTTGACATTTTCTTAATATTTTGAATTTGAAAATCAGTAATCTCTAATGACCAAACCAATATAAGAAAAGAAATTAAAATTACTCCATCCATTCTAGGAGATTAGGATTACTAATGGGATACTTTATGATTTTTGTATGTAGATCAATTCAGATAATCTTACTATTTATTAGAGACTGCAAGATGCAAGATAATATTAGATGCACAGCTGCATTGTTTTCTCTGCAAAATTATTCAATTGAGTAGAAAGGTAAATGAGACTTCTATTTTATTTCCCATAATTATTTGAATTTCAGTCATTGTTTCTCTTTTTACAATTATCATAAATGAACTGTTTTTGTTATGCTTTCAGCATGTCTTTGGAGCTATCAACTTTGCCCCAAGTGAAAGACCAAAAAAAAAAAAAAAAAAAGCGTTGGAGGTCGATATCATGCCCTTTTACTAGCTCCTTACGGGATTATGACTGCTAAATTTTGAGTTCAAACCGTAAACCTAAGCAGAAATAGAGATATGTTTACGTCACCCAATTGAGCTTTAAGCCTCGAGTTCTCATCACGTTGCCAACATCACCGGAACAGTTCCCCTTCTCTCTCTTTTTTTTTTTTTTTTTTTTTTTTTAATTTTAAAGAAACAGTAAAATGATTTTACTTTTGGTTTTTGAAAATCTAAAAACGCGTGTCTTGATTTTCTTTTTCTCAATCATTCGTTATTTTCGATAGTTAAATCAACCATAAAATTTTACCTATTTTTTCACAATCAATACATACTACCAATAACTGAGGCCAATTATTAACATTACCCTTTTACAACTCATCAAATTATCACCCATTTGTACTACCGATAAACTTCAGATCAAATTGATTGTAAACTTCACAAACTACCTGATGTTTATATGCATGCCTTCAAGATATCCAAACTATATATTGTTTTCTTCATACTAACCAGATTTCATTTGGTACTTCTTCAGAAGCTGATCTGGATATATCTAGGTGAATTAGACATAATAAAAAATAATTCACAATTTTATCTGTCCAAAGGAAAAAAAAATTATATGTAATGAAAAAGTTGTCATTAATGTTTCAACCATACTTAAAAAGATTTTCTCTCTATATGGGAGAAATTTTTTCTTTTATTATGTTTGTTCTATGTGTAGATGTCTTTCTAATTGAACACTCAATAAAATCTGACGAGGAATTTTAGGTAGTATGAAATTGAACTTTTTAAATATATTTATAACATAAATTGAATTTTAAAATTGAAGAACGATGATGAATGAAATTAAACCGTTATTTTGTCATTTAGCTTATTCATTTCTGTTGGTAACTTCACATCAACCACTTGTTTGTACTATCACATCAACCACCTGCTATGTCTCCAATATGGAGTAATAGTGAGGATCTTACAAAGAAAAGCAGATCTTTTAGTTTGCCGTTGTATTTCCACTATATTAGAAATGGTAGTGCCTAGTCTTATTTATTTAATAAATATTAAATTTAAAATTTCATTTTTTCAATGTCCTCGTAAAAAAAATGCTAATGCCTAGTGGATTTCAATGTCATGCTTAATTATAAAAAACTTACGTCTCCATATGGTAGTGGGTACCTTCGCATCAACCACTTGCTTATGTCTCAATATGCCAACATCATCTGAACAGCTTCCCTTCTTTTTTTTTTTTTTTTTTTAATTTATTTTAAAGAAACAATAAACTATTTTTTCTTTTGGTTTTTTGAAAAAGGAAAAACGCTTTTTTTTGATTTTCTTATTCTCAATCATTTGTTATTTGTCCATTTCGATAGGTTAATCAACTATGAAATTTTACCTATTTTTTCACAATCAATACATACTACCAATAATTGAGACCAGTCATTAACATTGGCCCTTTAGAACTCATCAAATTGTCACCCATTTGTGCCACCGATAAACTTCAGATCATATTGATTGTAAACTTCACAAACTACCCTCCCCATTCTGATGTTTACATGCATGCCTTCAATATATCCAAACCATTTATTGTTTTGTTCATACTAACCAGATTTCATTAGGTACTTCGCCAGAAGCTGATCTGAATATATCTAGGTGAATCAGACATAATAAAAAATAATTCACAATTTGATCTATCCAACGAAAATTAAAAAAAAGAAATATATATATATATATATATATATATATATATATATATATGTATATAATGAAAACATTATCATTAATGTTTTAACCACAATTAAAAAGATTTTCTCTCCATATGGAAAAAATATTTTTTATTATATTTGTTCTATATATACGTGTCTTTCTAACTGGAATACTCAACAAAATTTGGCTAGAGGAATTTTACGTAGTATGAAACTGAAGTTTTTAAGTATTTTTATAATACAAATTAAATTTAAAGGATAATTATGAAATAATTTTAAATTTGAAGAACAATGAATGAAATTAAATCGTTATTTTGTCATTGAGCTTAAACTTCATTGATGTGGAGTTATGAAGTGAATTTTCATACAACTTTGGTCCATCTCTGATAGAAACCTCACATCAACCACTTGTTGTGTCTCTCCATTGTGGGGTAACAGTGAGGATCTTACAAAGAAAAGCAGATCTTTTAGTCTGCCGTTGTGTTTCCACTGTGTTGAAAATGCTAGTGCCGTTGTGTTTCAGTGTCATGCTTAATTATGAAAAACTTACATCTCCACATGGTATTGGGTACCTTCACATCAGCCACTTGCTTATGTCTCAATATGCAACAATAGCCATAAGCTCACAAAGAACAATATTAAAATTTATTTATTTCATTTACATATATTGAACTAAGACAAATGAGACCATGGCCTTCAAATCTTCATCCGTATAGTTTAATTATTTAAATCGATAACATTTATATAAATATAATAAAGTTGATCCTCAAAAATAAATTTATTTAAATGTGATAAGTGATACTCTATTATATTTTTTTTTTCCTATTTTTCAATTTTACTCACATTTTATTATTGTCACTATTTAACATGTGAATTTTTAGTTTTTTAATACTTAACATTTTTGTTCATTTTTATCATTAACAATAATTAATATGTATATATTAAATTTTAGTCTTAGGATTACAACTAATCAATATATGACTTTTTAGGAGAATAAGCTCAGCTTTATATATATATATATATATATATATATATATATATATATATATTTTAATTATGGTGAAATGACACACATATATATAATTCATTAGCCTTATTAATGCCACTTATTAATATATGACATTTTAGTTTATTAATGCTTAACATAAAAATTTAAATGAAATTAATATATATTTATATTTATGAATTTTAATTAAAAAAATACATTTTTATCATTAATAATAATAATAGTAATGATAAATATTTATATTTTAATATTAATTATAATTAATATGTATATATTAAATAAATTTATTAGTCTTATTATTGCCACTAATTAATTAATATGTGACACTTTAATTTCTTACTACTTAACATATAAAAGTTCTGATAAAAAAAACATAAAAAAGTTTAAATGAAAATAATTTTTATCTATATTTATAAATTATAATCGTAAAAAATGTACATTTTTATCAAAAATAATAATTAATCTATATATATATATATTAAATAAAAATTTATTAATCTTATTATTACTAATGATCAATATGTGACTTTAAGAGGATAAGTTTTTGTTCTCATATATATATATATATATATATATATATATATATATATATATATATATATATATATATATATATATTAAATAAAACTCATTAACTTTATTATTGCCACTAATTAATATATGACTTTTAACTCTAACATAATGAGTCAATACTTTTCAATTATTTATAATTTCTTTTAAATTTACGTTGATTCATTGACTGAAAATTCTTTTTTGTAATGAATTTGAACATTTCCTTCTAAGAATTTGGCTATTTTAGTTATTAAGCTGATCTTCCACGCACGTAAAAAGACTTATGGAGTCTCCCTCTAGTTAGTAGAGACTAACTAGAGCTAGAGCTACCTTGGTTTACTTCAATGAAAGAAAGCATAGCACTTAATCTGATCTAATATCCAATTCCTCTATCTAATAATAATAATAATAATAATCATTAAAAAGGCTTAATGCTCGATTTCACCTATTTTGTTGGAGGTGTTTAATTTAACACTTTTCAACTTTTTATTCTAATTGGCCAATAAATTTTAATCTAAGCTCAATTTAACTTAAAAATTAAACTTTTTGCTCTAAACTTTTTGATTTGCTGATTTAGATTAAAAATTAAGAAGTTTAATTTTTTAATTTAGTTCAAAAATTAAGAGGTTCAATTTCTTATTTTTTGGATTAAATTGAGTTTAAATTAAAACTTTTAGATTAATTTGAATAGAAATTTGAAAATAAACTCAATTGAACATCCAAAATAAGTAAGCGGTGAAATTAAACCTCTAGGGGAAAAAAAAAGGGGAAATAAAGTTGATATTTCAGTGCAGTTTGGTCCTTTGAAATAAGCTGTAAACAGTGCCTGCCAAACGGAAAATTTTATGCACAACGGCTATACTATGTTCATTCATCATCTGAACTCTTAAGTAAATTCTACCAAAATTAATGATGAGAGTATATTCCGTCTACCTCTCCATGACTTGCGGTGCTTATTTATAGAATCCTCTGTAACACTTTTCGACTCACTCCTCTCATCTTTGCCAGAAAAGGGGCCATGGCTCACAAGATATTCAGTTTCCTGGTGGATGCAACTCTGTCCGGGGTGCTTTCACTCATCATATATCAAATCATCCTTGCTTGGAATCTCAATGACGACTCGAAAGGCCTTCAAGATTCTCTCACCATGATTCGTGCTGTGCTTCAAGATGCAGACGAACAACAACACAGGAGAGAACCTGTGAGGCTTTGGCTGAAGAAGCTCAAAGATGTAGCTTATGAGGGTGAAGCCGTGTTAAATAAGTTAAAGAACGACGATATTCGACAAATGGTTGAGATTCTAGACCAATCAGGAACAGAGGTAAGCAACTTTCTTTCATTCTCCAAAGCCATTCGTTTTGTTAAAAGGTTTGCATTTCATGTCAAAATGGCCCACGAAGTTAAGAATATAAATGAATCGCTGAATAAGATTAAGAATGAAGCTATATGGGTTTTGTGCTTCAATGTTAATGTTTAATGCAGAATTAATTTTGAATATTTTTGATGTATTTGTTAGTTGGCAACTCTTGAATTAGCCTCATGTTGGTTTTCTACTTTCTAGCATTTCGAATAAGGTTGTTTCATGAATATTTTTTTAAGTGCTGTAGGTGCAGAAGATACTGTTGCAGACTTGTGTGTAGAAGTCGCAGATCTGTTTCCAACTCTTAGGGCTTGTAAAATTGTCTTAAAGTTTCATGCACGCTTGAAGATACTGTGGACTGGTATCTTTATATCCAAATTGCTTTTGCACTCCATTAAACCATCTCCCTTGACAAATCACTTCATGTTTATTGTTTCAGCATTAAATTTGCTTGCTTCATTTCCACTCAATTTTTTGGTGATTTCCTTTACAAGGTAGCTATGGAACTTCATGAAGGGAATGTTGGGAGATAGTCTTCCATATAGTACTTCACGAGGTAATTTACATAACTGGATACCAAACTAATATAAGAAAAGAAATCAAAATGACTGCATTCATTCAAGGATATTAGGATTACTAATGGGGATAATTTAAAATTCTTGTATGTGGCTCAATTCTGATCATCTTACTATTTATTAGAGACTGCGAGATGCAAGATTATGCCAGACGCACAGCTGCATTATTTTCTCTGCAAATTTCTG
The DNA here is from genome assembly GCF_030052815.1 of Hevea brasiliensis. Classification (NCBI taxonomy): domain Eukaryota; kingdom Viridiplantae; phylum Streptophyta; class Magnoliopsida; order Malpighiales; family Euphorbiaceae; genus Hevea; species Hevea brasiliensis. The sequence goes on from NC_079506.1 coordinate 90,885,165, forward strand.
CTTTTATTCAAGCCAATTGGAAAAGAAAAAAAAAATCATTCAACTGAGAAGAAAGGTAAGTGAGACATTCTATTTTATTTCCAAAAGATATTTGAATTTCAGTCATTAGTAAACTCTAATTACAATGTTCACAGATGAACTGTTTATTGTTCTGCTTTCAGTATGTCTCAACTTTGTCCCACTGATAGACAAAAAATTTAGCCTTTTGTTAGCTCCTTCTGGGATTATGACTGCTAAATTTTGAGTTCAAGCAATAAGACTAAACAGAAATAGAGATAAGTTTACATCACAACTCGAGCTTTGAGTCTCAAGTTCTCATCACGGTGCCAACATCCTTCCGCTAAAATCGACTAGAGAACCAAGAAGCCTCACTTTGCAATTGGAAGCCATTAGATGGAAGAGAAATGCTGAGTTCAAGCTGCAATAGTAAACATAATTGACTAGACAACTGTGGCTTGTTTAACTTTTTTACTTCCTGCATATTGGTATGAGTTGTAAATTACATATTGCAGTAGATTTCTTTTGTGCTACATTGAGACTGAACTCCGTTTCACAGACTGTAAGAAAGATCAAGGAAATGAAATGAAATGAGACCGTGAAACACTTTGTTTTTGGGTCCTCTAGAAACTGCCCCCAACAGCTAAAATTGATCCTAAGTAAGGTAATTATACTTTAGTTTGTGTGAGACCTAGGGTCCAATAGGCCATTCATGTTTGAAGTGACAATGGAACAGGCCAGGGTAATTGAACTTCGGCCTGTGACAAATGTGAGACCTGAGGCCCAACAAATTCAGGTATGTTTAGCAAGTGACAACTGAATCTGAACCTGACCAGTTTCCCTTCTTCATGGACACTCCAGAGAAGGAAACAGTGAAACAAGATTGGTGGCCTGCTTCACAGATTCGGTCAGGAAGATCAATAGATTCAATGGCCTAATATCCTCATATCATGGCATGCGGTATCCTCGAATTGATTTTTTTTTTTTTTTTTTAACTTGAAGAAATGACTGTCATCTTCAGAAGGGCCAGATTATTTATCATCAGACGTAATTCTGAAATTGAGAAACCTCAACCCTCGTTTGCTTCTCATCCTTTTTTTTTCTTTGTTAAATATTAAATCAATCAAACCATTGTTGAAATTTTAATATATAAGTCAGTTCTGATGTTTTGGCCCAAAGTCATGTTTTGTGCTACAACTTCCAGGACTGAATTAAATTTCAAGAATCAAGAAAAACCTTTTAGCACTATCTCATATCATATCTGTAATTCCCTTTCCTTTGTTGGACCTTGGTTTTGACTCATTAGAAATTGAATACATTTCAAGATCATCAACGTCATACAAATGAAACAGAAATTTTAAAAAGAAGAACAACTGTAAGATGATATTTGCTTTCTGAGGGAGATTTATTTATGAAACTAAAGATAGAAAAAGAAAAAATGACTTCAACTAAGGGGATTTTGATGAACTTACTCTTTGTTAGGAGATTGCAAGATGCGAGTTACATCTGCAGTACTTTTTCATCAAACAAAACAAGGATTTGTCCCTTCTGGAAGATTAGAAGCTCTTGTTTTTATACCGCTAAGGCCTTTTCTTAGACCAATGATAACTAGTAATAAGTTTGATTTAACAGCTCTAGCTTTGAAATCAGGATATCTATGTTGATTTCTTTCAAGAAGGTTGCACCAACTTGTTTTTGGAACCTCAGGATGAGAAAATGTTGGAAGGCAGTCCTCTACTATAAAACATTTTGAGGTATTATATGTCACTAGAGTCCTAAATTTATATGTTTATAGGACCGCTAGTGGATCTATTTTACGTTTCTGTTATTTAGAATGAGTCTGATGATCTTAACATTTGCTTAAGAAAAAGCGAGATAATTTTGGGTGCACAGATGATATCCTTTGGAGTTTTCTGCATTCATTAGACATAGCTAGCAAAACCAAAAATATACTCTGTTGTCCTAAAATATATGGGCTTTAATTGTTTCTAAACCCAAATTATAGGAATTACTTAGGCCAGTTCCTGATTGTCACGACCCAAAATTCTAAACCGTGACCGGCGCATAATTTAAGTATTCTTAAATCATGCAAGCCTTATCAGAGTATCTTAAATGAATATATTGTCACTTACTAATCTCAAATATAGACAAAATTCAAATAGATAAAATGCTGAATAAACATCATAAATATGCCATAAGTAAACTGCGGAGTCTCTACAGATTTCAATAAAAACTTAAACTTTTCAATAAACTAAACTAATTATTAGCCTGAGAAAACATGAATTCGGGCATACCATGAGAACAAATCAAAGTTGTCCCTCTCCAGAAAATGGACTGAATATTTGGATGAAATTTGCGAATTCTACCGATCCAAACAGATAATGCATGAGAAAACGTGATTTGAGCTAGATGCTCAGTGAATGATAATTATAGCACACAACGAAATAGGAACAGGCAGACGCTTGATTAATTTCACAATAAATTTTCTATTCAATAAAATCATGCTCATGCTGTCAAAATCATTAATAAAATAACTTCATAAAATATATATATTAAAGAAATTCATTCAATAAAAGTTTTATGGTACAGTGCACCAGGGTGATGATACTCCACATCACAAAAGGCCAGATGGTAAGCGCGCTACCAGATACTAGATACCTTCCTCCTCCTTCACAGATATCAATGCATATGATACTAATGCAAACCATAAATTGCAATGATGCATGACTTAACAATGCAACCTAATACCGTGATAGTCCACACGACGGGGCCAGATAACGGAAGGCACATGTACCAATTCAAAATAGAAAATCAATTTGTACAAATCAATCAAAATCAATAAAAAAAATTTCAAATAGCAAATAATAACTGATAGTGCAATTCCAATAGTGTATTTCAATAGTTTCAGAGAGTCAATAAAATCAAATCGATCTCAAATCAATTCAGTAACATATCGATAAATTTTATAGTCAAATATTAATCAATATAAATACATTAAAGGCCTGTACCCGGAATTCTAATGGGTCTAATGCAGAGATAGTTGACAAAATCAATTATTTAATCAAAATCAAAAAAAAATTCAATAATAAAATAAAACTCTAGAAAATCACATATAAAATAATTGTTAAAATATTGATTTAAAATTTTATTTAATCACAAACTTAATGCTAAGAAATTTTAAAAGGGACTAAAACGGTGCCATGTACTATAATTACCACTCACCTGAAACCTCCAAGACAATAGTTATTTCAATGGAAGAGAGACAATTTCAACTGACTGATTGAATATTCAAATCTCCTACACACCCAAAATATTAAAGAAAAATATCAAATAATAATAAAATATAATAACTTATATATATATATATATATAAACGTGAACGGGACGCATGGTGGGACGAGAGGCTATAACGGCTATATATATATAATAATCAATTATTGTCCAACAGCAATTATGATCAACCCAATTCAATACTAATGATAAAAAAAAATAAATTTCTAGGGTAGTTGTAACAAATCAATGAAAGAAAATAAAATCAAATTCACCCATTATTGAATAAAGAATGAGAATTTTTACCTTGAAAACAGAATCGAATGTGATGAATAGAGAAGTAAAAATTTAGGGATTTTCTGCTAAGAGTATTTGATAGAAAAAGGAGGTGACAAACAGGTTTTGAGAGCAAAGTTTAGCAGAAGAGATGATTAGGGTATATATATATTTCAAGGGTTCTATTAGGTGTAGAATGGGATAAGAGTTATTATTGAACTGGGTTGTTCAGATTGCAGATATATATTTAATTTGAAAAATATTATATATATATCTCTAAAAATAAATAAGCAGACCATCCAATAAAAAATATATATATATTATAAATATATTAAATTATTATTAGCTAATTAAAATAAAATAATAATAAATAATAAATGTATATGGGTTTCCACATACTTCCCCCCTTAAAAAAATTTGATCCCTGAATTTGAATATACAAAATTCTAATATGAAGAATCAAATAAGTGGAGATATTTTGCTTGCATTTCAGATTCTGCCTCCCATGTGGTCTCACTCCTTGAATGATTATGCCACAAGACTTTGACCAAAGCCACTTCCTTATACTGGAGTTTCCTAATTTGTCAATCTAAAATCTTTACTGGTTGCTCATCATATGACATATCATCCTTAAATTATATGGTTTGAGGTTGCAAAACATAAGATGGATCTGATACATACTTCATAAGCATAGAAATATAGAAAATTGGATGTACATGTGCAAAACCAGGTGGAAGGGCTAAACGGTAAGCAACTGCTCCAATTCTCTCTAAAATTTCAAATGGACCAACAAAACGAGGGCTAAGCTTCCCTTTCTTCCCAAACCTCATGATTCCTTTCATAGGTGAAACTCTCAGAAATACATGATCACCAACCATAAACTCTACATCTTTACGCTTAGGGTCAGCATAACTTCTCTGTCGACTTTGAGCAGTCAAAAGTCAAGCATGAATTAGTCGAACCTTCTCTGAAGTTAATTGTATCAACTTTGGTCTAGTAAGTCTTCTTTCTCCAACTTTATCCCAACAAATTGATGACCTACACCTTCGACCATATAATGCCTCGTATGGAGCAATCTCTATACTTGTCTGATAACTGTTATTATGAGCAAACTCTACTAAAGGCAAATGATGATCCCAACAGCCACCAAAATCCATAACACATGCACGAAGCATGTCCTCCAACGTCTGTATGATCCTTTCTGACTGTCCATCTGTCTGAGGGTGAAAAGTAGTACTAAAGTCTACTTGTGTTCCCAAAGCTTCTTGGAATTTCTTCCAAAATCGAGAAGTAAACTGAGTACCACGATCAGAGACAATGGAAACTGGAACTCCATGGAGACTAACAATCTTGTTTATACACAACTGTGTAAGTTTAGCAAAGTCATATGTAGTCTTCACAGGAAGAAAATGAGCAGATTTTATCAATCTGTCCACTATCACCCAGATTGTATTGTAACCACCTCGTGTACTAGGTAGACTCACAACAAAGTCCATGGCAATATGCTCTCACTTCCACTCGGGAATAGGCAACGGCTAAAGTAACCCAGATGGTCTCTAATGTTCTACCTTAACCTGTTGACAAGTCAAACATTTAGCAACAAAGTCTGCAACATCCCTCTTCATGTCACCCCACCAATAATGCTCTCTTAAATCACGGTACATTTTAGTTGAACCTGAGTGTACTATGTAAGCAGAATGGTGTGCCTCCTCTATGATTTCTCTTCTCAACTCATCAACATTGGGGACACAAAGTCTAGTGCCATAACGAAGAACTCCATCATCATTTAACATGAACCCTTGAGCTTGGCCTTGATGAATACTATCTATAATCTCACACAACTGAGAATCTCTCTTCTGAGTAGCCTTAATTCGATCAATCAAGATAGGCCTAACTCGAAAATGTGCTAAGAATGATCCAGTTATGATTTCAAACTCTACTCCCTAATCTAGCAACTCATGTAATTCACCAATCAGAGGCCTCATCTTGGTAGATATATGGGCTAAACTACTAGAAGACTTCCTGCTTAGAGCATCAGCCACCACATTAGCTTTTTTAGGGTGATACTGTATGGTACAATCACAATCCTTCAGCAATTCTACCCATCTCCTTTGCCTAAGATTAAGATCAAGTTGGTCAAAGATGTATTTGAGACTTTTGTGGTCAGTGAAGATTTCACAAGTCTCACCATACAGATAGTGCCTCCAGATTTTCAAAGCAAAAATTACTGCAGCCATTTCCAAATCATGAGTTGGATAATTCTGCTTGTACCTTTTCAACTGACGAGAAGCATATGCAATAACCCGTCCATGCTGTATCAAAACACATCTTAAACCAATCCTAAACCAATCCTAGAAGCATCACAATATACTGCATAACCCCCTGATCGAGACGAAAGGGCTAATACTGGTGTTGTAGTTAAACGAGTCTTAAGCTCCTGAAAACTTTTTTCACAAGCCTCAGACCACTGAAATTTCACATTCTTCTGTGTTAACTTAGTTAAAGGTACTGCAATACGAGAGAAGTCTTGAACAAACTGTCTATAATACCCTGCTAAACCCAAGAAACTATGAATCTCTGACACAATTATGGGTCTAGGCCAATGAAGCACTGCCTCAACTTTCTTCTTATCAACACACACCCCATCCTTAGATACTGTATGGCCTAGGAAAGCCACACTATCTAACCAGAACTCACATTTTGAGAACTTGGCATATAGCTTATGTTCCCATAAGGTCTGAAGGACAATTCTCAAATGCTGCTCATGCTCCTCTTTACTCTTTGAGTACACTAGAATGTCATCGATGAACACTATAACAAATTGATAGAAGAAAGGCTTGAAAACCCTATTCATGAGATCCATAAAAGCGGCTGGAGAATTAGTAAGACCAAAAGACATTACAAGAAATTCATAGTGTCCATACCTAGTCCTAAAGGCTATCTTGAGTATGTCTTGTTTCTTGACCCTCAATTGATGATACCCAGATTGAAGATCAATCTTGGAAAAATACATTGCACCTTGAAGTTGGTCAAACAGGTCATCTATGCGTGGAAGAAGATACTTATTACACACAGTCACCTTATTCAATTGCCTATAATCAATGTACATTCTCAAAGACACATCCTTCTTCCGTACAAATAACACAGGAGCACCCCATGGAGAAACACTAGGGCGAATAAACCCCTTATCTAGTAGGTCATGTAGCTGCTCCTTTAACTCCTTAAGTTCTGCGGGTGCCATATGATAAGGTGGCATAGATATGGACTCAGTTCCAGGAATTAAGTCTATACCAAACTCTACCTCTTGCTCCGGGGGTAAACCTGATAAATCTTCTAGAAACACATCAGGAAACTCCTTAACCACTGCAACATTTTCCAAACCTGCACCTTCTACCTGAACGTCTCTAACATAAGCTAAATACCCCTTACACCTCTTTCACAATAATTGGCTAGCACTCACTACTGAGATAAGATTACTAGAGGATATACTGCGATCTCCCTGAAATTGAAATTCTGCCTCCCCAGGAATTTTAAAGAGTACAACTTTATTATGACAATCTAATAAAACATGATAAGTGGCTAACCAATCCATGCCTAAAATCACATCAAACTCAAATATATCTAAAGAAATAAGATATGTAGCTAATTCCCTATCTCCAATGTGAACTATACATCCCCTATACACCATATCAGTGTCTATTGCGTTCCTCATAGGTGTTGATACAGATAAAGAATACTCTAACAAAGTAGGTGGTGTACTAAATATCATGGAAAAGTATGGAGAAACAAAGGAATGGTTGTGCCTCAGTCTTAGCCATAGGTGTCTGTTCAGATGTCTGATTAATAGTTTGAGGTGGTACCTCCCTTGTTGGATCAAGGTTTGTACCATTAAGACCCTTAGCCCTAACTCTCCTCTTATGTTTAACATACTCAAGCACCTATTCATTTTAATAAACAAGTATTAAATTTGAAAATGTGAGCCAAATTAAGACAGGTGAAAAAGTACGAAGGACGCAGATATCTAAAGCAATGATAAACTGAAAAGATGTTAAGGATCCTATGCTCCGCAAGTTTACTAGACCTCAACTTAGCTCTGGTACCAACTTTAATGATCAGACTCCAACCACTAGAGGAATTATCCGCTTTGGCCATAAGCCTCACGGTTTTGTCCTATAGGTGGAATGTAGAACTTCCCAAGAGGTCTAGGATTTCTCTCAACCGAGCACGCTTAACTCTGGATTTCTTCCAACTCTCCAGGTCATTCCACCAAAAGGCGCCTCTAGTGATTAGTTTTCCCATTTTATATATCATTACTTTTTGAACCCAAGATCATCTCCGTGCTTTGCCGATACCGGATTTGCCTAAGGGACCTTGACAAAGTTGGTATCAGAGCCGCTCGCGTGTCCTTTTGGGCGATGGTGGGGCAAACCTCAGCGAGGACGCTGAGTCCCGAAAGGGGGGGGGAGAAAGGTCCCTTAGGCAAATCCCACATCGGCAAAGCACGGAGATGATCTTGGGTTTAAAAAGTAATGATATATAAAATGGGGAAACTAATCACTAGAGGCGCCTTTTGGTGGAATGACCTAGAGAGTTGGAAGAACTCCAGAGTTAAGCGTGCTCGCTTAAGAGAAACCCTAGGATGGGTGACCTCCTGGAAAGTTCTCCATTCCATCTATAGGACAAAACCGTGAGGCTTATGGCCAAAGCGGATAATTCCTCTAGTGGTTGGAGTCTGATCGTTACAATAATAGCAAATAATAACTGATAGTGCAATTCCAATAGTGTATTTCAATAGTTTCAGAGAGTCAATAAAATCAAATCAATCTCAAATCAATTCAGTAATACATCGATAAATTTTATAGTCAAATATCAATTAATATAAATATATTAAAGGCATGTTCCTGGAATTCTAATGGGTCTAATGCAGAGATAGTTGACAAAATCAATTATTTAATCAAAATCGAAATAAAATTCATTAATAAAATAAAACTCTAGAAAATCATATATAAAATAATTGTTAAAATATTGATTTAAAATTTTATTTAATTACAAACTTAATGCTAAGAAATTTTAAAAGGGACTAAAACAGTGACATGTACTATAATTACAACTCACCTGGAACCTCCAAGACAATAGTTATTTCAATGGAAGAGAGACAATTTCAACTGACTGATTGAATATTCAAATCTCCTATACACCCAAAATATTAAAGAAAAATATCAAATAATAATAAAATATAATAACTTTTATATATATATATATATATATATAATAATCAATTATTGTCCAACAGCAATTATGATCAACCCAATTCAATATTAATGATAAAAAAAAAAATTTCTAGGGTAGTTATAACAAATCAATGAAAGAAAATAAAATCAAATTCATCCATTATTGAATAAAGAATGAGAATTTTTACCTTGAAAACAGAATCGAATGTGATAAATAGAGAAGTAAAAATTTAGGGATTCTCTGTTGAGAGTATTTGATAGAAAAATGAGGTGACAAATAGGTTTTGAGAGCAAAATTTAACAGAAGAGATGATTAGAGTATATATATATTTCAAGAGTTCTATTAGGTGTAGGATGGGATAACAGTTATTATTGAACTGGGTTGTTCAGATTGCAGATATATATTTAATTTCAAAAATAATATATATATATATATATCTAAAAATAAATAAGCAGACTATCCAATAAAATATATATATTTTTTATAAATATATTAAATTATTGTTAGTTAAATAAAATAAAATAATAATAAATAATAAATGTATATGGGTTTCCACACTGATGCTGGACATTTACAGGGATCAGATCAATAATCAGATGCGCTGTTTCTTTTGCTGTCATCAGGACTCCAAATCACAGCTTGTGCTCTTTGCCATCATGAAGTCTTGGAGATTATGGCCAGTAATTAGCTCTGGACTGTGTCTGGTAATAAAATTTCGAGTTCAATCAGTAATAGCAAATACATTTGTGATATTTTTGCTTGTACAATTGGAGCTTTGAGCTGAAACAGACAGAAGGACCAACTGTCCTTGCTTTGCAATCAGAACCATTAGAAGATGGAACAGAACTTATTGACAGTGCATAACGTCCTATTGCAGTCTGCTATGTATCTTGATAGCCATTGGATTCAAAAAAGCTCGTTTCAGTTGTCCACATTCATTAGTCTGCTATGTATCTTGATAAATGTCATGGTAAAATATTATATGCTTTCTCTTTTTAATGGGCCCAACTACTACTTTGGAAAAGCATGCTCAATATCATGTTACTGTTGGCGAATTGCTCTGAGTGGTCCAAGATTTCTCATATCCCATACGTATATACAGGTGAGTTTCCTTTCTCCTACGAAGTAATTCTACATTTTTTTTTTCTTTACTTAATTTGTCATTTATTCGCTGCTCAAAATAATCCATCCATTGTTCCTTTCTCCTCCTAACTAATTTAAGCTATTCTTTTCGGTAAATATGTAGAATTTCTTATATTAACAAAAAATGTTTTAATTTTTTTTAATAAATAATTTTAATTAATAAATAATTTTAATTAATATAATTGAAATAAATTAGTAACACTCTGCTCGCTTTTCCCCAATAATACATTCTTTCTGTTTTCTTTTCCAGATCATTAGGACAACAACCACGATCATTTTTTCTCCTCTTTGGGTGTGCACGATCATTTATTTTCATGCAGGTTCTGCGTTTGTCCTTTCACGCGCAATATATTTTTGATTTTAATTTTCGAAAATAATCAAGTCTTTTTGTTCTGCTACATTTTCTCCCAGGATGCTGTTTATTAATAAAGGACAATCTTTTGGCGCTTGAATTCTACACAAGAGTCACTTGCCTTTGATCTAAAGATTATAAGAGAAAGTTCAGGAGAGAAACACTACATGTTTTTCATTTTTCTATTCCTTTTAGTTTCATTATTATATTTTGACTTCCCACCAGTTCGTTAATGAGGTTCTGGGATCTCTCTCTTTTCAGTTAGCTCCCAAGAAAATGGACACTTTTGGACCATAATGAAATCAAATGGACAGCATATAGGCTATCACTCTGCCTTTCACATGTTACCATCTCCTGCACTTGATGTATTTTTCATTTTAATTGGCACTTGCTAGGTGTGACTTACCTTATTGATTCATACGGTATGCTTCTTCCATAATTTTATAATACATACCCTTTTGTAATTTTGTGTATTCATGAACTTTACAGTATAGTTTCATTGAGCAAAAGTGATTTTTATCAACTTCCATTTATGTAGACTTTCCCATCGATGGCGGCATGGCTGATAATTCTTTATGAAATTCAATAGAGACATGCCTAAAATATGGGAAAATGCTGGTATTTTTCCTTTGCATGTTCGCTTTATCAAATGTTCTGTTCATATAGATGACCAAGTGTTCCTATATACTTAGCAGTCAATTACTTGCGAAGGCAGTGTTAAGTTTAGGAATATTCTTTAAGTATTTTTAGTTTGTATTATCTACCTTAAGCAAGACTTTACAATATTATATAATTTCTTGAGGCAGATAACGGGACGATGCTGATACAAAAGGAGATTTTGAGTAAGAATGAGTTTACTCCAGCAAAAAAGAAAAAATGGTCAGCTTCATTTATTTGTTTGCAATGGAACAGATAAAAAATTAACAATTAAAGGAGCCAAGTTGCAAGTTTGATTTCTAGATTCAGTATTGAAAGTAGATTTGATTTCTAAATTATCGACATTGTCTTGGAAAGCAGAAGTTGCAGAGATTTTTACAAATCTTGAGGCTTGTATACTTGTGATGAAGCTTATGATATACATGTTGCATGGAAACACCACATTTTGGAAGGATTCCATCATTTCCAAGTTCTTGGTGGACCTCATGCACTTGAAAATACAGTTCATTGGCATCATTATTAATACCTATCCAAATTGTCTTTACTCTCAATTAAATGGTCTTACGTGAAAAATCATTGTATGTTTACTGTTGCTGCATTAAATTTGCACTCTCTCTTGTTGTTATTTTCTTCAAAAGGTAGCTTTTTTAATTTCAGGAAGAGAAAATGTTGGAAGATGTTCCTCCACTTAACACTTCATGAGGTCATTTATGTAGCTGGGGGCCTTCGGTAATTCTTTGATATAAAATCCTTCATGAGGTCATTTATGCAGCTGGCTCCAGTTCCAGTCGCTCCAATTCCATGTAATTGGAATATTTTAAGCTTCTAGATCATATGGAAGATTAGGATTACTAATGGGGATATGTTACTATTTGTTAAAAACTTAACATTTTGGGCAATTCTAATGATCTTACTATTTGTTAGAGATTGCGGGATGCAATATATATTTGAAATGTTTTCTCTGGAATTTTCTGCTTTCATTTGAGCCGGTTGGGAAAGACAAAAAAATTGTTCAACTGAGTGGAAAGGTAATGAGACATTCTACTTTATTTCCCATAGATGTTTGAATCAGTTATTGGTAAACTCTAACTAGTACTAATTAACCGATGTCAATTTGTGACATTGATTATGAAGCACATTTACAATGAAGATGTTACAAAAATATCTATAGCTTTGAGCCTCCAGTTCTCCTGACATTGCCAACATCCTTCAGTTAAAACTAACTAGAGGACCAAGCAATCTCGCTTTTTGGAATCATTAGAAGATGGAAGAGAATTACTAAGTTCAAGCTATAAGACCAAAGAAAATTGGTGATCTTGCTTGCATAACTCTTTCTTTGCTAATTTACTTTTTTATATGATACATTCCTAATTAGTTTCTAATGGACCTTGTGATGACATGACCATTGATAGTTTGATATCCAATCTTCAAGTATTCCAACAATGGAATTTGACCTTCCAGGATGCTCATTTAACCCTTTCTCTTGTACAAATTAGGCCATTTATTTTCTCAGACTAGTTTTTATCTTGCACTTTGAAAATTTGAGTTTTTTTTTTTTTAATACATATGCTGACTTTTTATTTTGATTGGTTTATGTTGCAGCAGAGGAAAGGCAGAGTGAATGCAGATAGTTTGTGAAACAGGGTTAGGACTTGGCTTGTTATTGATGAAGATGTGAGTTTCTTTCACACTAGTTATTTACTTTGTCTGACAATTTTTTCTTAAATTCATTTTAAATTTAAATCATCTACCTTGAAACAAGACTTGACAATACCAGCTCCCATGTTAGATATACTTTCTTGTGATGGTGAAGTTCTATTTGACCCAATGGATAGCTAGATTCAATGAAAAGAGAGGAAATGATGCCAAAGGATGAAAGAAAAATAACTTTGAAAAGTAATTGTCAAGTAAGATAATAGTTGGATGTGTAGTGAAATATAAATTCTTATATATTGGCCTCTTTCTAATGCCTCTTTATCATCTCTCACATATTTTCATTGCAATGATGTATAAAAATGAATGATTTTTCTACCAATAGGTTAGGCAGCAGCATCTTTCTAAACAATTGACACATTTTTATGCTTTGTGCTTTTTGATGGTTCATGTTAATTTGATGGATAGTACAACATGATTGCAATTCTTGTACAGGAGAGAGAGTGGTTTCACTTCCGGAGACCCTTGAATGTGTAGTAGTATGGTTGAGTAAAGCAAATCCAATGCCGCATAGTTGGTCGAAACTGATTGTTGGGATATGAAATGATTCAATTCAATTGCAGAAGGATGCTGAAGCCTCTTATCTGTTTTGTCATGTTTCCTGCTGCTGCAAGTTCTATCCAAATGTCAATTATTAGTCTTCTGTTTACTCGTCTATAGCCCATCTGTTAGAATCACTAGCAATGTATTAGTGTCTTCCCTTGTGAGTGTTTAGCTTGAAGTTTGAACTCGTATTTGAAGTCGCTTGTAGTTCAGATTTTGGTTTGTGTAATATGAAGCACTGATTGCAGTATTCAAGTTGAATTTCTGTTTCATGTGATTTTGGTTTGGAAAAAATGACACCCATTGTTACTCTTGTGAGAACTTGTGCATCTCCTGGATGCTTTGAATATAAGGAACTTGGCAATAACAAAACAGAACAAATCATTCTCTGAACGAAATGCAAATTGGGAAAAGATCATCAGAAGTTTTTCCAATGAATCTCGGTGCTTAAAATGATAGTTGAAGTTTTTAAGAACTGAATTTTGCAGTAGTCTGAATTCATTTATGGATTTAAAACAAAATTGACCTTAGAGAGATACAGTAGTTTGGGCTCAATTATCTTTTCAATTATGTAATATAGGAACGAATTTCCCAGCAATTCCTGCAAAGCACAGAGCTAAAAGAATCTTGATTCTTGAAAGAAAAGATTATATTAGGGGAGAGAGAGAGAGAGAGAGAGAGAGAGAAAGAGATAAAACATATATTAACTGATTGAACAGCCAGAGCATGAATATGTGAGTTGGACCCACCTCAGACCACAGGCAGCTTTTGCGTCGAAACAATATCCGAGATAGCCAACCGAGCCGTTAAACGGAACTCAGGAGGACTCACCTCGCCGTATTGGTGAATTGGGATTTTGTTGATGATCATATCGAGTCCTTTGTAGACTTGCATTTTATCGGAGTTGATGATAACCGGTTGAAGCCGTGTGGCGAAATCAATGGAGAGTTTTCATTTGCCACGCCCAGTGGCTTCCATGACGACAACGATCTTGTCTTTTCTGGCGGCGGTGAAAACGATTGAGGGAGGTAGAAGAAGCGGATCCGGCGTACATTTTCGGAAAAAATGTGAGACACTATTCGTGCGTCTGGCGAGAAAAAGAGAGAAAAGCAGCACCTGGGCAGAGGCACCTAAGAACAGAACATCGCATAAAATTAGAGGCAAAGCCTCTAAGGCTAAGTTTGCAATGCCCTTCATATTAAAAGCCCCATCCATATTAATTAAGCTTCAATCAATCTGTCAATGAGCACTTTTGTTCCACTGAATCCAAACCTTCATAGAAGGCAACACTCTATATCTAAACTCCAAGTTAATTAATATACTACTCTTACAAGTTGTAATATTTAAAGAAGATAATTTATTAATTAGGCTCTTAAGTTAATATTTAACTTACAGCATAAATATTAAATGTGAAAAGTTAATATATTATCCTTTAAATATTTAAATAATATTAATAATAATTAAAAATTATAAAAATAATAATTACTATTTAATCTCATACTAAACACTTCTATAAGAGTAGTGGTGAGCATTCAGTTCGAACCGAATCGAATCGAACTAAATTAAATCATAAAAATCGAATTATATATTTTAGAAATTAAATCGAATTGAAATGGATAAAAAATCGAATCGAACTAAATCGTTCTATTTCAATTCAATTTAGTTCAAACCGATCAATTTTGATTTTTGATTATTTTTTAATTGACTTGATTTTCAAGTTATGTAGTCTAATTTTGACTTTAATTTGAACCTATTAACCATTAATCAATAAAATTAAACAATTAATATATATATAATTAAATATAATTTAAAAATTCTTCATAAAAATAAATCAATTCAAAAATCGATTTGATTTGATTTAATTCGATTTGAATATATCTATTCTGTTTAATCAATTTTTTTCTCTACAAAACTGAACTAAATTGAAATAACTAAAATTTTTATAAAATAAAATTGAACCGAATCGAATAAATTTTAAAATTAAATTAATCAAATCAAATTAACTGAATTTAATTTAATTTTTCAATTTAATTCGAAATATGCTCCGCTGTTTAATTTTGACTTTAGATATTGTAATTATTACTTTACATAAAACTCTTTTTTACTAATAATTTATTAACAAAACTTCCAAGCAGAGCTTAAGAAAAATCTATTGCTAGCGTCAAGCGTATTCCTGTGCATTGATATTAAACAACCGACAGTCGTCTATCTACTTCATATTTATAGAATCCTCTTTTAACACTATTATCATTATCTACTTTTCAACACCCTTCCCTCATCACATCTTTGCCAGAAAAGAGACCATGGCTGAAATGTTCCTCAGTTTCGTGGTGGACGCAACTCTGTCCAGAGTGGCTTCACTCATCAACGATGAAATCATCTTTGCTTGGAATCTTAAGGACGACTTGAAAGGCCTTCAAGATTCCCTCACATTGATTCGTGCTGTGCTTCAAGATGCAGAGGAACAACAAACCAAGAGAGAATCTGTGAGGCTTTGGCTGAAGAAGCTCAGAGATGTCGCTTATGATGCTGAAGACGTATTTGATGAGTTAGCGTACGAGGATCTTCGAGGAAAGGTTCAGATGCAAGACCAACTAGGAAGGGAGGTACGCAACTTTTTTTCGTTCTCCAAAGGCGCTCGTTATGTCAAAAAGGTTGCATTGCATGTCAAAATGGCTCACAAAGTTAGGAAAATAAATGATTCGTTGAATAAGATTAAGAATGAAGCTATGGGTTTTGGACTTCAAGTACTATCTAGAGGGCCTCGAATCCACTTGGATCGGTTGACAGACTCGGTCCTTGACAACCCAGTTGTAGGGAGGGAAGCCGATGCCTCCAAAATTGTGAACTTGCTTAGTTGTTCCTGTGACCAACAAGTTCTTACCATTGTAGCCATAGTGGGCATGGGAGGTTTGGGAAAGACAACCTTAGCTAAATTGGTGTGTCAAGAAGTAATAGAAAAAAGGCTTTTTGATCTTACAATATGGGTTTGTGTATCTGATCACTTTGATTACGCAAGAATTTTGGGGGAAATGCTGCAAACTCTCGATGAAAATGTGGGTGGGGTGACCAACATAGATGCAATACTTAAACATCTTACGAAGAAGTTGGAGGGCAAAAAGTTTTTACTTGTTCTTGATGATGTGTGGGATGAGGTATCAAAGAGGTGGGATGACTTGATGAATCGTTTGGTAAGAATTAGTAGAAACAATGGAAATGCTATTCTTGTCACAACTCGAAGCGAGGAATTGGCATCAATAGTGGAGACTTCTACTCATTATAGGCATATTCTGAATGTGTTGTCTGATAAAGATTCCTGGTCCATTATGAAGGAAAGGGCATTTAGAAATGGAGGAATATCAATTCCATCAGACTTGGAGGGTATCGGAATGGAGATTGCAAAAAAATGTAGAGGAGTGCCATTAGCTGCAAAAGTTTTAGGTGGGACGATGGGTTTGAAAATAGATAAGGAAGCATGGCTGTCAATTAGAAACAGTAATGTTTTGAATGCATCAGATAATAAGGATAATATTAAGTCTATATTGAAACTAAGTTTTGATCGTTTGCCTTCATATCTGAAGTCATGTTTTACATATTGTTCAGTTTTTCCGAAAGACACTGTGATTGTAAAAGATGAATTAATTCAGCTTTGGATGGCTGAAGGTCTTCTTGGGACACCTAATGCAGATGAGGGTAATAAATATTTTAATGCCTTACTGCATAATTCTTTTTTCCAAGATGTGAAAAGGGATGAATATGAGAATATTAAAAATTGCAAGATGCATGATCTTGTGCATGATCTTGCACTGTCTCTTTCAAATTCTGAGACATTGACTTTGGAAAATTGTTCAACTATTGATGACTTGTCTTGCATTCGTCTTTCCTATGTAGATAGTCAAGATGCAACAATTTTAAAGGGATTTCCAACAGGTAGTGCTAGGAAGTTGCGTAGTTTACTCATGAAGGATATTGAATTTGATAGATCTTGGAAGCTAAAAAGCTTGCGGGCCCTGCACTTCATCAGTTCTTATGATATCAAAAGGCTGCCATCCTCCATTGGTAAGTTGAAACATTTGAGATATCTTAACATCTCATGGACTAAAATCGAAGTGTTGCCTGAATCCATCATCGAGCTCTACAATTTGGAAACGTTGAGATTCCGTGGGTGCGAGTCACTTGAAGAGCTTCCTAGAAATAAAATGTGCAATCTGATCAGCTTGAGGCATATTGAATTTTCTGAAGATCACCACATGCCATCTAAGGTGGGGTGGTTAACATGTCTCCAAACACTTTCATTATTTGTTGTGGGTCCAGATGGGGGAGGTAGCATTCAAGAACTACAATGCTTAAATCAACTAAGAGGAAAGTTGGAAATAAATCATCTTGAGAAGGTGAGAGACAAAGAAGAAGCTAAGAAATCAAATCTACTGGGGAAAACGAAATTGAGTGCCCTTAAATTTGTATGGAGTGATTTTGGAAGAGAAAGCAGCAGCGGCAGCAATGATGAGGAGGTGTTGGAAGGGCTTGAGCCTCACCCAAACATAGAGAGGATAGAGATTTGGAATTATTTGGGTGAAAAGTTCCCACCGTGGCTGTTTATGATGAAAATTCTGAGTGAAGGTGATGTTGGATTATTGAGACGAAGAGAGCTTGATTTTACTTTCTTAAAACAGAGCTTGAAGTTACAAACATAAATAGAGCAAAAAAAAAAAATGTTTAAAGATGAAGAGAAAAACATAAATTTCATTACTGAAACATAAATAGAACATACGCTACTTTTTTACCTCATTTCACTAGCTCTCTCCAAATCTTTTCTCTCTGCCCTATTTTTATTTATTTATTTCTTTTTTCAGCAGCAACCTCTTCCTTCTTATGAGGAAAGATTGCTTTCTTTTTATTTTCCTTTTCTTACACATATTTTTACCTACTGAAATCTCATCAACTCTAACAGGTGATTCTTTCACAGTACTTGATAATTTGGTGGAACTTCAATTGTGGAGGTGCAAGTGGTGTGAAAAACTCCCAAGGCTTGGACATCTTCCTCATCTTAAAACGATTGAAATAGGACGAATGGATAAGATCCGCTGCATAGGGAATGAATTCTATGGCATTGACGGTGGAAGCACCAGCAATGGAGGGAGAACATTTCCTGCATTAAAGAAATTACGGTTAAGTTATATGCAGTGTTTAGTTGAATGGAAGGCACCAATAGATGGAGGAGGTGAAACATCTGTTTTTCCTTGCCTCGAAGTATTGTCCATATGGGATTGTCCTCGGTTGACAAAAATTCCATTAAGCGATCTTCCATAGCTTCAAAGACTGGAAATCGATGGTTGTGAAAAATTCTTATTTAATGAGCTATACACCTTCCCATCTCTTAAAAGCATTAAACTTAGAGGGTGTAGCAAATTAACTTGCCTTCCAAGTGGGCTAAAATCCTCCACTTCTTTGGAATCATTGGAAATAGATAGATGCAACAGGTTGACATCTGTTCCGGAATATTTAGGAGAATTGCTTTCTCTTAATATTTTACGAATAACAGGGTGTCAAAGTTTGAGTTACTTTTCAGAGACAATATTAGGGGGGCTCACTCAATTGAGGAATCTAGAAATTGGTCCATTCTCAGAGGAGTTGGATTCTTTCTCTTATCTGAATTCAATCCAAGACCTTCCATCCCTTGAATCCTTATCTATATATGACGATGGTGCAGGCAGAATAAAGTCTCTACCAGATCAACTTCAACGACTCACTGCCCTAAACTCATTGTCTATATGGGATTTCAATGGAGTGGAAGCTTTGCCGGAGTGGTTGGGCAACCTTTCCTCTCTTCAATCCCTTGAAATTTGGGATTGTGAGAATCTGAAGTATCTACCTACAGCTACAGCCATGCAACGCCTCTCCAAATTAAGGAATCTCGGTATTGTGTCTTGTCCCCATCTTGTGATAAATTGCGCCAAGGATAGTGGCTCTGAGTGGTCCAAGATATCTCATATCCCATATATACGTATACGTAAGTTTCCTTTCTCCTCCCAAGTAATTCTAAAATTTTTCTGTACTTAATTTGTTGTTTCTTCTCTTTTGAAAAGAAAAATTTTAGAATCAAGGAAAATATATTAGGAACTAATCTACTCACTTGCCCGATGATACCTTTTTTTTTTTCCTTTTTCAGAAGGGTAATTACCATTTTTTTTTCCCGGCTCTTTGGATGCGCACATTGAACTAGCTTTATTAGTGAATTCTCAGGTATTTTGACTCCTTTCATCTACATTTATCTTTTTTTTTTTTAATTGTTCTTGTAGGTTATATATATAATCACAACTTTTCTTTCTATACAATTAATTTCTACTAAGACTCGAACTCAAAACATCACAGTACTTCAAATGACTTCAATACTATTGAGCTAAAGTTCATTTATAATTAATAAAATTATAAATGAGTAGACTCATTGTTCATGTAGGTAATATGCTAAATGTCTGATATTTCAGTTCAAATTCTTATTCAAGATGGAAACAAGGTTCAAAGTCACTCTATTTTTGACCTGGAATAATTAAGTTACATGTTGGAGTCTCAGAAATAAGCTCTTTGCCAAAGAAAGGTAAGGCTGCATACATCAACTCCGTAGCTGAGGCCATGTTGTGATTTTCTTCACAAGGCAGCTTTGTAATTTCAGGAAGAAAAAAGCTGGAAAATTTTCCTCCACATAATATTTCATGAGGTCATTTATGTAGCTGCTGGAGGCCTTCGTCGTGATTCCATGATACAAAATCCTTGATGAAGTCATTTATGTAGCTGTCTGCAGTTCCACTCGCTCCAATTCCATGTAATGGGACATTTTAAGCTGCTACCTCGAATGCAAGATTAAGATTACTAATGGGGATATGTTGCTATTGTTAAATCTTACATTTTTGAGCAATTCTGATAGTCTCACTGTTTGTTGGAGATTGCAGGAGGCAAGATTATTTCATATGCACATTTGCTAAGTCTTTTCTGGAATTTTCTCCTTTCATTTGAGCCAGTTGGGAAAGGCAAAAAATTTTCAACTGAGTTGAAAGTCAATGAGGCGTTCCATTTTAATTTTTTTTTATGGATATTTGAATTTCAGCCATTGGTAATCTCTAATTAATATTGACTAATTGTGGTCAATTGTGACTTTGATAATGAAACACATTTGCAATGAAGAGGTTAACTGTTTTGTTGTGCTTTTAGAATGTCTTTGGTGCTGTCAATGTTCTCCCAAGTGGAAGACAAAAAAAGCTTTGGAGATTGTTATTATCTCCTCAAGGGACAAATTTCAAGTTTTTGTGCAATAAAGATGAGTTGGCATCACCAGCTTGAGCTTTGAAGCCTCCAGTTCTCTTGACATTGCCAACATCCTCCAGCTTTGAGCTTCCAATTTGAGTTTCTTGTCTCTTTTCTGTGTTACAGAACCATGATTATGCTAGTTTTACGAATGACAAAACTATGATTGTTTTTGTTAACAAAAATATTCTGATTGCGTTACTTTAAAAAAATGAAATGAAATAGACAAGTAGAAAGATGAATTCTACAAATGTTTTGATGCACAGGTGGAAAAATAAATTCATCAATTCAGCTCTTAAAGCCATTTTAGTGCAATGGTGATCTAATCGTTGAGAAATCCATTTTTTTGTGTGTTAAGCCCATCAACTCCATGTTTAGACCTAGTCATTGGACCCCATAGACTGCCAGCAAGTGGTATAAGAGACCGCAAGTTCCAACATGAAACAGGCCCAATAGGCCCAAATATGTTGGGGTGAACAAAATACCATTCATGTTTGGCAAGTGAGAATTGAGAATTTTTATTTTATTTTTTTGGCTACAAGTTTCAAGAATAAATTAAATTTCAAGAAAAAAAGCTTAGCGTTTCCTTAAATACTATTCTTACTACCAAGCTATCTCATTTTGCAATTGAAACTGAATTTAATCAACTACTAAGTACAAGTAGTGCAGAAGTGGCATCACCTGTTGCAGCTTTTCATAGACATTGAAGGGATCTTTACTTAATCAACTCCTTTTTATTGCTCGGTTCTGGCGTGCTCCTTTATGTTAAGGCATTTTTTAGAATAATTTATGGTAACACTGGAAGATGCAAATTAGTAGTTCCTAAAAGAAAAGCCTATACAGAAGAATTCAGGGGACTTGTGGATTGACAGAGTAATGGAATCTTAGCTTCTTTTCTTTTCTTATCTAATTGTTCCTGAAGATGCCATTAGCACATCCAAGTTTAGTACTTTTCCCTGCTTGATGCATTCTTATATAACAATCTTCATGAAACTTTCCTTCAAGGTGGGGGAATAGCCATTGGAATAAAAAAAAAGCTTGTTCAATTGTCCACAATCATTAGTCTGCTATCTTCATATGTGGGTAAACTTTGGAATATTATATGCTTTCTCTTTTCCAATCGAAAAACATAAATAAGCTTTCACTTTGCTTATATGGTGTTAAGATTATAGTACAAGGGAGTAATCAACCTCTTGCTTACGTCTCCGTATACGAAAATAGCCATAAGCTGATAAAGAAAAGCAGATCTCTTACTCTGTTCTTGTGTAGACTTTTAATTCCATTATATCTGCAAGTGTATGATAACATTACGGACTTTACGGACTTTTTGAGAAGTTTGTAAAATCGGAGCAAAGAATACATAGGAATTTTTTTTACAAAATTCCATTCTTTCTCTTGTTTGAGAAGAAAGACAAAGTAGAGAAGGAAAATGGAAAAAGAAAATTCTTCACTGGGTCCACCAGCACTTTCCTTCTAAGTTTGGGATGAAAGTGTTAGAACCTAATCCAAAGAGGATTGATTTAGTCTTCATAATATCCTTCAAGATTTTAGGGATAATAGCTTTTAAGGTTGTTGCATTTTAATTTTTAAAATAATGATTTAATCTTGACTAAGTGTTGAAATTTATGTGAGATTTTATTTTATTTAGTTAGATTTTTACTATATAAATAACACAATTAATAGCCTTGGAATCAATCGAGTTGTATGAAGAGTTTCTTTTTATTCAATAAAAATATTTTTTATTCTTCAGTATTTATTTTTATTCTAACAGTCGTATAAGAGCATCAATGATCTTATGGGCAAATGAGAGAAATCTTTAAACACAAATTTATCAAGGGTTATTAGCGAGAAGTGCTCCAAGAAAAGTTTTGATTAAAAAAATATAAAAAGGTCAAGAAGTGCATCAATAATGAAGAGATTGGAGAGAAGTGCTCCAAGAAGATCAAAAGCAAAGGTTGATGAGAAGTGCATCAACAAATGGTGAGAAGTGCACCAAAATTGTTAGCTAGAGAGAAGTGCTCCAACACACAAAATTGTCAGTTGGAGAGAAGTGCTCCAACATATCAACATGCACTTTTGGAGAGAAGTGCTTTAATCATAATGAAAAAAAATAAATAAATTGTTTTGAGTCCATGTTTGAATTAAGGGAGAGAATGTTAGAACCTAATTCAAACGGGATTGATTTAGTCTTCATAATATCCTTCAAGATTTTAGGGATAATAACTTTTAAGGTTGTTGCATTTCAATTTTTAAAATAATGATTTAATCTTAACTAAGTGTTGAGATTTATGTGGGATTTTATTTTATTTAGTTAGACTTTTGCTATATAAATAGCACAATTAATAGCCTTTGAATCAATCGAGTTGTACGAAGAGTTTCTTTCTATTCAATAAAAATATTCTTTATTCTTCTCCATTTATTTTTGTTCTAACAGAAAGTGGATTAAATCATCCATAACACTATTATCATCTTCTTCTGTTGTTCAAAGTTTGCTTCAACTCACCCCTCTGTGATCTTTGCAAGAAAGAAACAATGGCAGAAATGATCCTTAGTTTGGTGGTGGATGAAACTCTATCCAGGGTGCTTTCACTCATTTCCGATGAAATCAACCTTGCTTGGAATGTCAAGAAGCACTTAAAAGAGCTCCAGAAATCGTTCAAGATGATTCGTGTTGTGCTTCAAGATGCAAAGGAGCAACAAACTAAAAGAGAACCTGTGAGGCTTTGGCTGGAGAAGCTCAAAGACTTGGCTTACGAGGCTGAGGATGTCTTTGATGAGTTTGCTTATGAGGATCTTCGATGGAAGGTATGCAACTTTTTTTCATTCTCCAAATGCACTCGTTACGTAGCATTTCTTGTCAAAATGGCCCACAAAGTTAAGAATATAAATGAATCATTGAATAAGATTAAGAGCGAAGCTACGGGTTTTGGACTTCAAGTCCTATCTAGAGATGGAATAATGTCTCCAATCAACTTGGATCGAATGACAGACTCAATCCTTGACAACCCAGTTATGGGGAGGAAAGCTGATGTCTCTAAAATTGTGAACTTGCTGAGTTCCTGTGACCGAGTTTTTACCATTATTCCCATAGTGGGCATGGGTGGTCTCAGAAAGACAACATTGGCTAAATTAGTGCGTGAACAAGTTATAGAAAGAAAGCTTTTATGTCAAAATATGAGTCTGTGTTTCTGTTAACTTTGATGAGCAAAGAATTTGGGGGAAAATGTTGCAAAATCTCAATGCAAATGCGGGTGGAATGACCAATAGAGATGCAATGCTTGAAGAGCTTGGAAAGGCATTGGAGGGGAAAAAATTCCTTCTTGTTCTTAATGATGTGTGGAATGAGAGGAATGAGGTATCAAATAGGTGGGATGATTTTAAGACTCGTTTGGTAAGAATTAGTAAAAACAATGGCAATGCTATTGTTGTCACGACTCGTAGCGAGGAAGTGGCATCAATAGTGGAGACTTCTATTAATCATAAGCATACACTACATTTTCTGTCTGATGATGAATGTTGGTCCATTATGAAGGAAAGGGCATTTGGATGTGGGGCTACAACAATCTCGCCAAACTTAGAGGATATTGGAAAGGAGATTGCAAAAAAATATAGAGGAGGTCCATTAGCTGCAAAAGTTTTAGGCGGGACAATGGGTTTTAGAAGGGATGAGAAAGCATGGCTGTCAATTCAAAATAATAATGTTTTGAATGCATCATATAGGAAGGAAAACATTGAGTCTATATTAAAATTGAGTTGTGATCACTTGCCTTCAAAGTTGACGTAATGTTTTGCATATTGTTCGATGTTTCCAAAAGATTTTGAGTTTGAAAAGGAAGAATTAATTTGGCTTTGGATGGCTGAAGGTTTTGTTGTGCCAACTAGTGAAGATGAGGGCAACAAGTATTTTAATGCCTTACTTCAAATTTTTTTTTTCCAAGATGTGGTGAGGGATGAATACGGGAATATTGGAAAGTGCAAAATGCATGATCTTGTGCATGATCTTGCATTATCTCTTTCAAACTATGAAACATTGACTTTGAAAAATTGTTCAACTAGTGAGATGATTTATCTTTCGCTCGTCATTTGTATGTAGATTGTCAAAATGCAACAACTTTACTAGCACTTCCTGTCACACCCTACTCCTAGGGGTGTGCAGTTTTCGGTTTTAACCGAAAAACCGAACCGAACCGATTAATTCGGTTCAATCGGTTCGGTTTTAAAATTTAATCGGTTCGGTTCGGTTTATAATTTTGATAATTTCGGTTAATCGGTTCGGTTCGGTTATTTTCATAAAAAAATCAAAAAAACCGAACCGAACTGAAATTATTAATATATATAGGAAATAAAAAAAAATCGAATCGAACCGAATCGAACCGAACCGAAATCAAAAAAAACCGAACCGAACCTAAAGATTTTTGAGTTTTGATTTCCAATTTTTTTTGTTTTTATGTTTTTATTATTTAGATTTAATGTTAAAAATATGAAATTTTATAAATTTCGGTTTGATTGGTTTAAAACCGAACCGAACCGAAATTTATCGGTTCGATTCGGTTATGTTTTCTCTTATCAATCGGTTCGGTTCGGTTTTTAAAATTTTCGATTTTAGGTTTTCGGTTTTTTCGGTTCGGTTCGGTTCGGAACCGAACCGACCGTTTGCACACCCCTACCTACTCCCCCGTAAGATGTAACATGATCCCGTAGTACACCTAATGAATTACCGTACTTCTCCTACCGATAACCCATTAGATATATTACAAGGGATTTTAAAATAATTTTCGTGAAATTTAAATCATCAATTAAAATCTGGTGTTATAAAATTTTATTCAAAATTTCCGCAAAGTGCCGGCTGTGTTTTGAGAAAACAATTCTTCAACCTGAAAAGGAAAAACACTCCCAATATGTTTTCTCAAATACAACTCCAAGAAACTTCATTTCATCTCACAATTCAATTTCAATAATCAATCATTTCATTTTCAAACCAAGCTCATCATAAAAGAAACATTTCATTGATTACAAGACTCAAAAATTAATATTACAAAACTATTCAGGTAAATAAAACCTCAAATTTACATTTACAATAATTTACATTTAATTACATACCAAAATATTTTACAAGAGTTTTTATACAACTGCTCAAATAATTTACATACATATTATTACATGCATACATCAAAACCTGTGTACATGGGTATACCTATGATAAACCTGGAGCTGATCTGAATGTGTTTTCAAAGAAGCTTACTCAATTGTTCTATGCTCTTTTCACCCGCGACAGCATACAAAGCTATCGCTGAGTGGTAAACTCAGTGGTGCACAACTATAATTTAAAACATAGTACAATATACATTTACAAAATTTACAACAAATAATTTGGAAATCTGAATACTCATCAAATTCCAAAACTCAAAATATTCATTGCCAATAATATAAATCATTTGTATAAAATGACTTTGATCACGAAATTCAATTTATCAAATCATAACTAACCATTTAAGGTAATTCCAACAAAATCAATTATACATAACTCATAATTGAAATCACAATTCTTTACTATTTAAAAACATTCTGTATCTCAAAAATCATTATGTATCTCAAAAACCATTCTGTAACTCAAAAACCATTCTGTATCTCAAAAGCCATTCTTTATCTCAAAAACCATTCTTTATCTCACTAACTATGCAAGACTAATCCGAAAGGGCCATCTTCAGGGTGATTCTAACTCCCTATGGTCGGGGAGGTTGAATCAGATTCTGATTCCCTATGGTCGGGGAAGTCGAATCATCGTGCACAGTACACACCACAATACTGAATCTTCCGAAAGAGCCACAACATGAAAAAACTTAGATTTAACCTCTAATAAGAGGAGAATCTAAGCCTGTGCACTTACCATGGTAATCAAAACACAACTAACTCCATTGTCTTCTCAACAAATGAGAGAGACGGGTAATAACCTAGTCAAGTATCTATAGTGAGATATAAAACAATATCACAATTCTTTTAGTGAGCATAAATCACAATATAATTCGATTCAAAGTTAATTCCAATATCCAATAATTTTTATGCTCATCACAATTCAAATCATAAATTTGCATTTTTCCATGCAAATTGCCCATCACAATTCAAAACATGTTCTATCACAATTTTCCAAAACATAATTTATTCAATTTGCAACAATGCTTAACACTTGTTGAAATACCATTTCATAAAGCTAAATTCATACATACTATAACAATTTCAATAATCATTAAATTAAATCCAATACTTGATAAACATAATTCATAAGGAAAATAACGTCATTTAATTATATGAAATATTCAGAACAAAATCAGTTAAAAACTAGTTGTGCACAAACCTCTGATAAATGCCTCTTGGCTCTGACTCAGTGTTTCCTTCCCCTTCCCTGAGTCTTTGCTAACTGAAACACACAATTTGAAGTGTTTCAGTACTCATTTAAACCGTCTCTAACAATAAGGCTTAATAATTAATTTATTGAATTCTATTATTTCCTTAGTCAACCTAAGACGTTGACCTTCGATGCATTCTAGGTGAATTAGGTTTAATGTTACCAATATGCCACATTTTATAGCCCTTTAGTGTTGGTATATGTTACCAATTTCATTTTCAAGTATATTGCATTTTTTTGCAATTTGCCGAATTTCGCTATACTAATTTGACCTAGCCGGATGACCTAGTTCCCTCGATTTTCGGGTTTCGGTCCAAACTACAAACTTGTAGGTCTATGTCTTATTGCACGTGGGGCAAAATTTCAGATCATTCTGTATAACACCACCGTTTGCATAGCTTGGTAGATTTCACTGTTCCAGTGACCGGAGTCGGTCCGGACAATTAAGGGGATTAGAGCCACACTTAAGACAACTAGAGAA
The DNA here is from genome assembly GCF_030052815.1 of Hevea brasiliensis. Taxonomy (NCBI): domain Eukaryota; kingdom Viridiplantae; phylum Streptophyta; class Magnoliopsida; order Malpighiales; family Euphorbiaceae; genus Hevea; species Hevea brasiliensis. The sequence continues at coordinate 90,912,531 of NC_079506.1, forward strand.
GCCATAAATACAAATTATTAGTAATTGCCAATTAGTTAAGTATAAGTAAGAAAAACAGAACATAAGAAGTTAAACGAGCCGAGAGTCACAGCGATGGGTGACCTTCTCAGGAATGACTGCGAAGTCATTTTAAACTCAAATTTCAAACAGTAAAAAGTGACGCTGCGGTCCTTAGGACCCTTATAAACACAGTGGAAAAGAGAAAATCACGAAAAAGAACTGTTAAGCCAGTCAAATAATTAGGTCAGGGAGCTGGAAGAAATATGGAATTATTTGCAAACCGGGTTGAACCGGCGAAGGGCAATTTGGTCAATTGACCCTGAGAGCTGACTCCTGACCTAAATGTCAAATAAAATCTGAGAAAAGAAAATTTCGGAGTCGGGAATTAAATTAAAGAACTAATAGAAAAATAAATAAAAAATAAAGAAAAAGAAAAAGTGTAGGGAGATGACATCATGCATGACATCATGCATGATGTCATAAAAGTTATAATTAATAAATTAATTAAATTGATTTTTTGGGGTCTTCCATAAGCTAAATAGATAAAAGAAAAGAAAAGAAAAAATAAATAAAGTTTTCTTCTTTCTTCCCATTCTTGCCGCCTCACTTTCTCCATAATTTCTCCATGAATGGCCCTCCATTAAAGCTTGCACTCAAGCTTTAATTTCTTCACTTAATCTTAATAACTCCCATAAAAACCTTACAAGAGCTTGTTATCTCAACTTAAGAACAAGAAAGAAAGAAGAAAAGAAGAGAAAAATTGAAGATTGGATATTAAAGTTGAGGTAAGCACATCAATTTGAAAGTTTGTAATTTTGTTGTGTTTTTAGTTTGAATTAGCTTGAAATATGCTCAAAATAAAAAAAAAAATAGTGAGGGACCATTACTGAAATTTCGGCCAGCAGGTGATGGGAGTATGATTTGCATGGTTTGATGGATTTAAATGAGTTTAGAAACTTTATTTTGTTGAATGGTTAGGATTGAAATGCTTAAATGTGGTTAAATACAACAATTTAGTAAGTTAGGGTTTTGGGACTTAGGGTTTATGAACAAAAAATGTAAGAAATGAGTAAATGACAAGTCTTTGACCTATTGTGAAGTGAGGAATAGTCATTTATGACCAAATGAGTTGTGTTGGAATGGTTGGAGTGAAAGCTAAATTCAGAGGGAGTGTGGTCATGCTGCTGGCAGCATGACCAAGTCAACTTTGAAGGACAAAAAATGAAATTTTACAAGTCCAATTGATATGGCACCAATTGGGGATGAAAATACACATAAAATGACACAATTTTAATTTAGGAACCATGCTCAAAAAGTGACCAAAACCTAGTGAACAAATTGACCAAAGTTGGATAAGTGCAGGCTGCCCTGTACAAACTGACGAAATGAACAGTATTTGTTCATTTAGTCATAACTCGAGCTAGGCAGGTCCAAATGACCTGAAATTTTACCAGTGATTAGATGAGATATAGACCTTAAACTTTTATGAAGAACACAAACCCAAATTCTGCCAGCAACCAAGTCATTTGGCCCCCCAATTTGGTGACCCAAAACTGCCAGCACCAAATTTGCCTAGAAAATCTGGGTTGTTTCCAATCCGGCAGCCATGGTTCAAATGGCCATAACTTGAGCTACAAAACTCCAATTGGGGTGATTCAAATAAGAGAATAAACTTAAGACAATAAAGAACATTTTCTATGAAGGAAGTTTTGTCAAATTCCAACAGTAAAATTACCAATGGAACAGTGCAACTAGGGACACCAAAACTGAAAATTTGACAATTTTGCCTAAAGGACTTAAGCTTTGAGAAAATGACCAAAACCAACAAGTTTAGTGACCAAAATGTGGTATGTGGGTGAAGTTGGAATTCCCATACCTATTAAGCCTTAGAAAGTCAATAATTTGACTTGAATAGTGCAGTGAATAGTAACCCAAAATACAAAATTTCAAGAACATCAAATTTAGCACGTTAGAGCTAGGTAAAAGTGAAGTTAAATTTATTTTTGGATTTATGTTAAATTATGGTACTGAAACACTGTAAAATTGTGTGTTTCAGTTGAAAAGAATACCGGGAAAGAACCCGAGGAACCGAGTCAAGGCCAAGAGGCGACTCGCTTGAGGTTTGTGCACAACGTATACTTTTTATAATTATCTTCTGCATACTATTTTGAATAATGTGAAATATTGAATTATGGCATTCTTATGATGTTTGATTTAAATTGTGAAATTTATTGTGTATATTTGAAATGAAAATGTTTAGCAAATTGTTAAGATAAGTTTTGAAACCATAGTGTCATGACCATATATTTGAATGCCTCACTAGCACGACTAGTGGAGGTAATTAGTTTCGAATTTTGATTCCTTCTCTGGAGAAGTGTTAAGGTGTGCCAGTAGAAGAGGATGTGAATGGATATCCATATATTTGAGCTAGCTAGCCTTGTGATGTGATTTCTCTTTAGCCTCTGGCTATTGAGATTCTATTTGTTTCGAATGGCATGATCTAACTGTGGATTTTATGAAATGTGCTTTGATACTTCGAAATGAACTTGGTTTGCATTAAAATTTCATAATTCATGTTTTGTGTTTAGTGCTCATGTTTAGTCAAAATTTTTAATAAATGTGATTTATATTTTGCATAAAGATTATTTTAGTATGTTGTGCACCACTGAGTCCTAGTACTCAGCGATGGCTTCTATTCTTTGTCACAGAGACTAGAGGAGCGTGATCGAAATTTCGAGTGTGAGGAGCTATCAGCTTAAAGTCATCAGGTATAATTTATACCCTAACTGTAAATATTTCTTTTGATGTATATATTGCACATAAATGTATGGACATGTAAAAATGGGTCTTGAGCAGTTTGTATAAAATTTGTATAAAGTTGTAATATATAATGTAGTTTGAAATTCTCTTAATGTAAATTTTGTAATGATGTATCTAAATTGTTTTGTTTCTAATGAAATATAAGTACAACTATTTTATTTAATTTAAATGAAATGTATTGCTAGTATGCTGAGGATTATTGAATTTTGAACTTGAGAAATTTATTGAAATGATTGTGAAATTGATTGAGTTTGATTGTGAAATTGAAGTAGTGGTTGAGAAAAATTTTTAGAAGTGCTTTTTAAAGGTATTTGAAGAACTGGTTTCTCAAAATACAGAGGGAACTCTGTCAAAATTTTTATAAAATTTGCGTAAAAATAAAATGGGCCAAAAATATTAACTAGTTTTAATTTTAACTAAATGTTTTAAGTACTTATTAGAAAATGCTCACCACTTGTCAAAAATAAGAAAATTGTTTTAAAATCCCTTGTAGGGTACTTAATGAGTTATCGGTAGGTGAAGTTCGGTAGTTCATTAGGTATTCTACGGGATCATGTTATGCCTTACAGAGGGGTAAGGTGTGACATGTTTTAGTGGTATCAGAGCAAATTTTTGAAGTATGTTTTAACTTGAGAATTTGTGTCTTTTCTTTGTTAGGTACAACTGCTCAATGTCCATTTTTGTTACATACAGTGCATTACATCATGAATATAAACTAACGGAGGGAATCTCCATGTGTTACTTGTTCAGGAAATACCCTAATTTCAGCCTGAAATGGAAGAAGGGGATCGCTCGATTGAGCGATCTGTTGTCGAGGCACAAGGAAGCCCCACTTTACCGAATGTCGGTGGGTCAAGACACCACCCACAAATGCCAGATTCCTGCAGTTTACTGCAGATGGCAGCAATGTTTCAACAAATGGCTGGGGGTATGCCAAGCTCCACCCCAACCACCTGTGGCACAACCACTGCCTCCAGCCAGACAGTATGATAAGTTATTGAAGTATGGGGCTGCAGAATTTAAAGTACTGATGGACCCTTTGGAGGCGAGCAATGGCTTGAAAGAATGGACAGTATTTAAGAAGTTGCACCGCCAAGATGAATGAAGTTTGAATACTGTGTCGCTCGCAAGGGATGTGTATGATTGGTGGAAGACCATCCCCCACAGCTTGGTTGAACCACTAGTGCTGACCTGGGATGACTTCATCAGAGAGTTTAGACAGAAATACATCCCAGATGCATATGTTGATCAGAAACTACAAGAATTTTTGAGTTTGAAACAGGGAAATCGATCAGTGGCAGAGTATGAGAGGGAGTTCTCCCGCCTGAGTCACTATGCGGGGAGTCTCCTTACTGCCAGTAAGGCAAGGTGCAAGAGATTTGAGACGGGTTTGAAGCCCAGTATAAGGATGCAAGCTGTGGGATTTCGACACAGCAACTTCTCAGAGCTCATGTCTCAAGCATTTGAGTTGGAAAGAATAGAATCAGAAGCGACCCCAGTGAAAGAAAAATCAGAGAAAGCTGAGAAATTAGAGAAAGACAAAGGGAAAAAGTCAGTAGAGCCGAGTTCTGGTGGTACCTCTGGAAAGAGAAAGAAGTTTAGTGGACCCAGCAGGGGTCGAGGTGGAAGATTTGGTAGGGTCCGATTCTCCGGACAGAGACCCCCTAGGTCTGGTCAGCAGTCGAGCAGGGGTTCACATTCTACCCGCCCCTGTGAGACTTGTGGCAAGATTCATGGGGGAGAGTGTTATTGGGCCACTAGAGCCTGTTTTAACTGCGAAGGCAAGGGTCATTTAGCAAGAGACTGCACTAGTGCTCCGTCTTCGAGATATGGTCCAGCTCCTACTACTGCTGAGGGATCTATTCGGAGTCTTGCTCCCAGAGGTTCACAGTCAGTTGGCAGAGGAAGAGGCAGAGGTAGAGGCACTGCTTCAAGCAGTCAGGGCACAGTTGGTCAATTAGCACAAGGGAGTGCTTCAGCCAGAGTCTACACGATGAGACAGCGAGAAGAGGCTGAGACTTCCGATGTGGTAGTTGGTACATTCTCTATCTTTGATCAAGAAGTATTTGTATTGTTTGATTCGGGTTCAACCCATTCATATGTTAGTGCTAGCATAGTCAGTTCACTTGCTGTTCCATGTGTGCAAATGGGTTTTGAAGTGCTAGTAACTAGTCCGTTAGGACAAGAGGTCCGGGTCAACAGAATTTATAGAGACCGTCCTTTGGTGATCCAAGGACATGTTTTCCTGTCAGACTTAATTGAAATGCCCTTCAGAGATTATGACATTATTTTGGGCATGGATTGGTTAGCCAGGCATCACGCCATGATTGACTGTAGACTGAAGATAGTCACTTTTGGTCTCCCTCAGTATGGTGATGTAGTAATTCATGGGGAGAGGCAGCTATTGCCTTCAAACATCATTTCAACTGCACTGGCTAGAAAAATGATTAGGAAAGGGTGTGAGGCGTACTTGGCACATGTGATAGACACCCAAGTGGGGAGTCCAGCACTGAGGGACATTCCTACTGTATGTGACTTTTCGGATGTGTTTCCTGATGAATTGCCAGGATTACCTCCAGAAAGAGAAGTGCAGTTTGAAATTGATGTTATGCCTGGTGTGGACCCAATCTCCATAACGCCATATAGAATGGCACCTGCAGAATTGAAAGAGTTGAAAGTACAATTGCAAGAGTTGCTTGACAAGGGCTTTATCCGCCCTAGTGTGTCACCTTGGGGAGCGCCAGTGTTGTTTGTAAAGAAGAAAGATGGCACTCTCCGCTTGTGTATTGATTATCGACAGTTGAATAAGGTGACAATAAAGAATAGATATCCATTGCCCCGCATTGATGACTTGTTTGATCAGTTGAGGGGTGCGGTATGTTCTCCAAAATTGACACGAGATCGAGTTATTATCAATGAAAGTACAAGAGCAAAGTATTCCTAAAGCGCCTTGTAACCCGCTATGGCCATTATGAGTTCCTAGTTATGCCATTCGGGTTAACTAATGCTCATTTGCTTTTATGGATCTGATGAACACTATTTTCAGACCATACCTCGACCAGTTTGTTGTGGTATTCATAGATGATATATTGGTCTATTCGAGGAATGCAAAAGAGCATGATAGACATCTGCGGATTGTACTGCAGACTTTGAGGGAGAAACAACTATATGCCAAATTATCGAAATGTGAATTTTGGCTGAAGGAGATATCCTTTTTGGGACACATAGTATCAGAAGAGGGCATCAAGGTAGATCCAAGTAAGATAGAAGCTGTCCTTAATTGGAGGCCACCCAGAAATGTCATAGAGATTCGCAGTTTTCTGGGTTTAGCTGGATACTACCGTCAATTTATGAAGGGATTCTCCATGTTGGCATCTCCATTGACCAAGCTGCTTAGAAAAGATGTAAAATTTCAGTGGACGGATAAATGCCAGCAGAGTTTTGATGAATTGAAGAGATATTTGACTGAAGCTCCAGTTCTGACTTTACCTACTCCGGGTAAAGAATATACAGTATATAGTGATGCTTCTCACAATGGGTTAGGCTGTGTATTGATGCAAGATCGAAATGTCATTGCCTATGCATCACGTCAGCTAAAACCGCATGAGAGGAATTATCCGACACATGATTTGGAGCTTGCAGCTATAGTGTTTGCTCTTAAGATCTGGAGACACTATTTATATGGGGAAAAGTGTTACATCTACACAGATCATAAGAGTTTGAAGTATTTGGGCACCCAGAAGGAGCTAAATTTGAGACAGAGGAGATGGTTAGAGTTGATAAAAGACTATGATTGTCTGATAGACTATCAGCCAGGGAAAGCTAATGTTGTGGCTGATGCCTTAAGTCGCAAGACTACGGCAAGTCTACGGGTTACTCCTTTGTCCTTGGTACATGAGTTGATATCGTTACATGCCAGCTTAGAGATTAATGATGATGGGCAGACGGCAGTTGCATGGCATGTACAGCCAGTGTTGGTTGATCAGATTAGAATGGATGCTCAGAATGATCAGAAGTATCGGAAGCTGTTGGAAGAAGTCCGGCAAGGCAAGAAACCAGAATTCTCAATCAGAGATGATGGTCTACTGCTTCACCAGGGCAGAATATGTGTTCCTAATGATGTTGAATTGAGGAAGATTATTTTGAAGGAAGCACATGAGTCTCCTTTTGCCATGCACCCTGGTGGCACAAAAATGTATAGAGGGCTAAAGGAGCATTATTGGTGGATGGGTATGAAAAGAGATGTGGCAGAGTTTATTTCTAAATGCCTAACTTGTCAACAAGTGAAGGCAGAATATCAAGTACTCGCTGGGTTGTTACATCCACTGCCAGTACCAGAGTGGAAATGGGAGAGAATAACGATAGATTTTGTGATGGGACTTCCGAGGACACAGAAGAGTCATGATGCAATTTGGGTCATTGTTGACAGACTGACTAAATCTGCTCATTTTTGCGATTCGGATGGACTCTGATTTAGAAAGATTGGCCAAGTTATACATTGATGAGATTGTGAGACTGCATGGAGTGCCAGTATCTATCGTGTCAGACAGAGATCCTAGGTTCACTTCTAGATTCTGGGGTAGTCTTTAGAGAGCCCTAGGAACTAGATTGAACTTCAATACTGCATTCCACCCACAGACAGATGGCCATTCTGAGAGGGTAATTCAAATCTTGAAGGACATGCTACGGGCTTGTGTGATTGAATTTGAGGGCAATTGGGATACACACTTGCCTTTGATTAAGTTTTCTTACAACAACAGCTACCAATCAAGCATTGGAATGCCTCCATATGAAGCTTTGTATGGCAGAAAATGTAGAACCCCGTTGTGTTGAGATGACGTGGGTGAAAGAAAGATGATTGGACCCGAAATTGTTCAGCAAACTGAGGAGAAAATCAGGGTGATCCGAGATCGACTTAAGACTGCATCAGACCGTCAGAAGTCCTACATTGATTTGAAGAGAAGAGATATTGAGTATGCAGTGGGTGAGAAAGTTTTCCTTAAAGTTTCTGCTTGGAAGAGAATTATGAGATTTGGCAGAAAGGGGAAACTGAGTCCTCGTTTCATTGGGCCATATGAGGTTCTGGAAAGAGTGGGTCCTTTGGCATATCGTTTGGCACTACCTCCAAAGTTGGAGAAGATACATAATGTCTTCCATGTGTCTATGTTGAGGAGGTATCGATCAGACCCATCTCATGTACTACCAGTAGAGGAAATTGAAGTGAATCCAGACCTTACATATGAAGAAGAACCCATAGGGATTCTGGCTTATGAGGTGAACCAGTTACGGAACAAGCAGATACCGTTGGTGAAAGTGCTATGGAACCATCATTCGGGCCAAGAGGCTACTTGGGAACGAGAAGAGGACATGAGGAGACAGCACCCACAGCTATTCAGAGATTAGTACCAGGTAAAATTTTGAGACGAAATTTATTTTAAGGGGGGGAGAATTGTAACACCCCCGTTTGCACAGCCTGGTAGATTTCACTGTTCCAGTGACCGGAGTCGGTCCGGACAATTAAGGGAATTAGAGCCACACTTAAGACAACTAGAGAAGCCATAAATACAAATAATTAGTAATTGCCAATTAGTTAAGTATAAGTAAGAAAAACAGAACATAAGAAGTTAAACGAGAGTCACGATGGGTGACCTTTTAGGAATGACTGCGAAGTCATTTTAAACTCAAATTTCAACCGTAAAAGTGACGCTTTGTGGTCCTTAGGACCCTTATAAACACAATGGAAAAGAGAAAATCACGAAAAAGAACTGTAAGCTACCAAATAATTAGGTCAGGGAGCCGGAAGAAATATGGAATTATTTGCAAATCGGGTTAAACCGGCGAAGGGCAATTTGGTCAATTGACCCCGAGAGCTGACTCCTGACCTAACTGTCAAATAAAATCTGAGAAAAGAAAATTTCGGAGTCGGGAATTAAATTAAAGAACTAATAGAAAAATAAATAAAAAAATAAAGAAAAAGAAAAAGTGTAGGGAGATGACATCATGCATGACATCATGCATGATGTCATAAAAGTTATAATTAATAAATTAATTAAATTGATTTTTTGGGGTCTTCCATAAGCTAAATAGATAAAAGAAAAGAAAAGGAAAAATAAATAAAGTTGTCTTCTTTCTTCCCATTCTTGCTGCCTCACTTTCTCCATAATTTCTCCATGAATGGCCCTCCATAAAAACCTTACAAGAGCTTGTTATCTCAACTTAAGAACAAGAAAGAAAGAAGAAAAGAAGAGAAAAATTGAAGATTCGATATTAAAGTTGAGGTAAGCACATCAATTTGAAAGTTTGTAATTATTTGTTGTGTTTTTAGTTTGAATTAGCTTGAAATATGCTCAAAAAAAAAAAAAAAAATAGTGAGGGACCATTACTGAAATTTCGGCCAGCAGGTGATGGGAGTATGATTTGCATGGTTTGATGGATTTAAATGAGTTTAGAAACTTTATTTAGTTGAATGGTTAGGATTGAAATGCTTAAATGTGGTTAAATACAACAATTTAGTAAGTTAGGATTTTGGGACTTAAGGTTTATGAACCAAAAATGTAAGAAATGAGTAAATGGTGTCTTTGACCTATTGTGAAGTGAAGAATAGTCATTTATGACCAAATGAGTTGTGTTGGAATGGTTGGAGTGAAAGCTAAATTCCGAGGGAGTGTTGTCATGCTGCTGGCAGTATGACCAAGTCAACTTTGAAGGACTAAAAATTAAATTTTACAAGTCCAATTGATATGGCACCAATTGGGGATGAAAATAGACATAAAATGACACAATTTTCATTTAGGAACCATGCCCAAAAAGTGACCAAAACCTAGTGAACAAATTGACCAAAGTTGGATAAGTGCAGGCTGCCCTGTACAAACTGATGAAATGAACAGTATTTGTTCATTTAGTCATAACTCGAGCTAGGCAGGCCCAAATGACCTGAAATTTTACCAGTGATTAGATGAGATATAGACCTTAAACTTTTATGAAGAACACAAACCCAAATTCTGCCAGCAACCAAGTCATTTGGCCACCCCAAGTTGGTGACCCAAAACTGCCAGCACCAAATTTGCCCAGAAAATCTGGGTTGTTTCCAATCCGGCAGCCATGGTTCAAATAGCCATAACTTGAGCTACAAAACTCCAATTGGGGTGATTCAAAAATGATAATAAACTTAAGACAATAAGAAACTTTTTCTATGAAGGAAGTTTTGCCAAATTCCAATAGTAAAATTACCAATGGAACAGTGCAACTAGGGACACCAAAACTGAAAATTTGACAATTTTGCCTAAAGGACTTAAGCTTTGAGAAAATGTCAAAAACCAACAAGTTTAGTGACCAAAATGTGGTATGTGGGTAAAGTTGGAATTCCTATACCTATTAAACCTTAGAAAGTCAATAATTTGACTTGAATAGTGCAGTGAATAGTAACCCAAAATACAAAATTTCAAGAACGTCGAATTTAGCACGTTAGAGCTAGGTAAAAGTGAAGTCAAATTTATTTTTGAATTTATGTTAAATTATGGTACTGAAACACTGTAAAATTGTGTGTTTCAGTTGAAAAGAATACCGGGAAAGAACCCGAGGAACCGAGTCAAGGCCAAGAGGCGACTCGCTTAAGGTTTGTGCACAACGTATACTTTTTATAATTATCTTCTGCATATTATTTTGAATAATGTGAAATATTGAATTATGGCATTCTTATGATGTTTGATTTAAATTGTGAAAGTTATTGTGTATATTTGAAATGAAAATGTTTAGCAAATTGTTAAGATAAGTTTTGAAACCACAGTGTCATGACCATATATTTGAACACCTCACTAGCATGACTAGTGGAGATAATTAGTTTCGAATTTTGATTCCTTCTCTGGAGAAGTGTAGAGGTGTGCCAGTAGAAGAGGATGTGAATGGATATCCATATATTTGAGCTAGCTAGCCTTGTGATGTGATTTCTCTTTAGCCTCTGGCTATTGAGATTCTATTTGTTTCGAATGGCATGATCTAACTGTGGCTTTTATGAAATGTGCTTTGATACTTCGAAATGAACTTGGTTTGCATTAAAATTTCATAATTCATGTTTTGTGTTTAGTGCTCATGTTTAGTCAAATTTTTGAATAAATGTGATTTATATTTTGCATAAAGATTATTTTAGTATGTTGTGCACCATCGAGTCCTAGTACTCGATGGCTTTATTGTCATGCAGATCTGAGAGACTAGAGGAGTATGAAATTTGAGGTGTGAGGAGCTATCAGCTTAAAGTCATCGGGTATAATTTATACCTTAACTGTAAATATTTCTTTTGATGTATATATTGCACATTAATGTATGGACATGTAAAATGGGTCTTGAACAGTTTGTATAAAATTTGTATAAAGTTGTAATATATAATGTAGTTTGAAATTCTCTTAATGTAAATTTTGTAATGATGTATCTAAATTGTTTTGTTTCTAATGAAATATGAGTATAACTATTTTATTTAATTTAAATGAAATGTATTGCTAGTATGCTGAGGATCATTGAATTTTGAACTTGAGAAATTTATTGAAATGATTGTGAAATTGATTGAGTTTGATTATGAAATTAAAGTAGTGGTTGAGAAAAATTTTTAGAAGTGCTTTTTACAGGTATTTGAAGAACTGGTTTCTCAAAATACAGAGGGAACTCTGTCAAAATTTTTATAAAATTTGTGTAAAAATAAAATGGGCCAAAAATATTAACTAGTTTTAATTTTAACTAAATGTTTTAAGTACTTAATAGAAAATGCTCACCACTTGTCAAAAATAAGAAAATTGTTTTAAAATCCCTTGTAGGGTACTTAATGAGTTATCGGTAGGTGAAGTTCGGTAGTTCATTAGGTATTCTACGGGATCATGTTATGCCTTACAGAAAGGTAAGGTGTGACATTCTGAGTTATGTAGACTAAGTTATGGTCAATTTACCAATGCTGGACAGAATGCACTAAAATGGTAGGCTTAGGTCATTTTTAGGTCACTTTTGGTTCGGCCAGTTTTGGTACTTGAATTTGTGCAAGCTATTTGGCTTGGTTCTGGCCATTTCTAGGCTTTGGTGTCTTCATAAGAATTGTAGATATATGTCTAAACTATTCATGGTAAAAATTTCAGGTCATTTGGACCTGTTTTGAGTGAGTTATGGCCAAAAAACCAACTGCTGCCCAAATGGTCAATTTTCAGGCTTTCAATTCACTAATCTGGATTTGGTCATTTTTCAAGTCACCTTCTAGGCAGAATTTAGCCAAGCTTCCCTCATGAAAGTTGGCACATTTTGTGCCTAGTTTCACCTTCGATTGGTCTCATACCAATTGGAGTCACACACTTAAGGTTCTAAGCTAAAATGTACACTGCCCTATTACACATTGTTTATCCTTACCAATTACACATCCAACACTTACCAAATTAATTCTTCCATGCCAATTCTGGTTTGTACCATAAAATTAACACACTTTAATTCACATTTTTGGTCATTTTGGCAGCTTGTAACAACTCTCAACAAACACATTATAACTTAGAATTTTTCCAAGTCCAATTACAACAATTAACCACATGACATACCTCATTTACATGTCCAAATTCAAACCATTATACACATATCCATGTTGCCATCAATAACAACATCTTAGACAACCATAAACAAGTAAAAATAAGCTACATATACAGAATTTCCATGGCTGCCAAAATGTACATCTCCATTAAAATATCAAACTTAAAAAATTCTTCCATAAATCAATTACCCACAACCTTGGTTACACTTTTAATGAAACAAGAATTGAAAATACTCACTTACCACTTTTGAAGTTCTTCAAAACCTCACCAAAACTTAACTTTCTTGCTCCCGATAATCTGCCCAAGAGGTATACACCACTTTTAATGAAGAAATTTGTAAGAAACCATGGCTTAATCATGGTAGATGGAGCTTGTGGTATGGTGCGGCCATGGAAGAATTTTTGAGAGAATTTGGCTTGGCTTGCAGAAGAATGTAGAAGAAGAAGAAGATGGGGTTAGTGGAGTTGGCTGTCCATTTAAGTGATGTTAGTGGAGCACTAATTGATTAAAAATTTATTTTAATGTTAAACTTTCCAATTTTTGCAATTTGGCCACCACACTTTCACTATTTACATAATGTATCTCATTTTAATTTTTCATGGTATTTTCAAAGTTTAATATCATTTATTTTTAATGGATATTTAGGTCAAAAGGAAACTCGAGGTGTCAAATGACCACAATACCCCTACTCGGGTTGCATTCCCGATTTTTCGATAACACCAAGTTTTGTCATTTTCTCAATTTCTCGTCTTTCTTTGTACTAATTAATTATTTTTTTTTGATATTTCTAATGATATTTATACTTCAATAGATGTTTATTTAAGTCTTAAAAATATTTTCCAGGGTTTTCCGAGGTCCAGGGCTAGTCAATGGTCCACGCCGCAACTTCCCGGTGCGGTCACCCATCACTATGGTTCTCGGCTCGTTTAACTTGGTTACACTTCATTGCTATTTTTTTTCCTTTGTTTTTCTTGTATTTTCTTTTCTTGTATTTTCATTATTTTATGTCTCCTCATTCATATCTAAGTATAGTTCTAGGCATCCTAGCTGTCCGGACAACACTGGTCACCGGAACAGTAGAACGCACTACCGAACATAGGGGTGTTACATTTCCAAAAGGTGGTTCTAAAAAGCTACGTAGTTTATACACGAATGGTATTGTCTTTGATGCGTCTTGGAAGTTGAAAAGGTTGCGCACTCTAAAATTGAAAAGTGCTAATATTGAAAAGGTGCCATCTTCCATCGGCAAGTTAAAACATTTGAGATATCTTGACGTCTCAGATACTAAAATCAGAGTGTTGCCTGAATCCATCACCAAGCTCTACAATTTGCAAACATTGAGATTCCTTAGGTGCAAGTCACTTGAAGAGCTTCCTAGAAATAAAATATGCAATCTGATCAGCTTGAGGCACATTGAATTTTCTTATGATAAGCATATGCCATTTAATGTGGGGAAGTTAACCAGTTTTGAAAGATTATCCTTGTTTGTTGTGGGTACAGATAGGGGAGGCGGCATTGAAGAACTAGAATACTTAAACCAATTAAGCTAGGAGTTAGAAATAAATCATCTTGAGGAGGTAAGAGACAAAGAAGAAGCTAAGAAATCAAATCTATAGGGGAAAACGAAATTGAAAGCCCTTCATTTTAGATGGAGACCTAGATTTGAATGGAATTTTGAAAGAGAAAGTAACAGCAATGATGAGGAAGTGTTGGAAGGTCTTGAGCCTCACTCAAACATAGAGAGAATAAAGGTAGAGAATTATTTGGGCAAAAAGTTCCCGCTGTGGCTATATAGGATGAAAATTTTGAGTGAAGATGATTCTTTCACCGTATTTGATAATTTGGTGGAACTTGTATCGAAGAAGTGTGAGCGGTGTGAAGAACTGTGAAAACCCATACATATTTATTATTTATTATTATTTTATTTTAATTAGCTAACAATAATTTAATATATTTATAAAAAAAAATTATTGGATGACTTGCTTATTTATTTATATATATATATTTTATTTTTGAAATTAAATATATATCTGCAATCTAAACAATCCAGTTCAATAATAACTCTTATCCTATTCTACACCTAATAGAACTTTTGAAATATATATACTCTAATCATCTCTTCTGTTAAACTTTACTCTCAAAACCTGTTTGTCACCTTTTTTTTTCTATCAAATACTCTCAGCAGGTATTTTCATCGTCTTTTATTTATTGTTTTATATATATATATATATATATATATAAGTTTATGATTTATAATCAGATATGAGCAGAGAATCCCTAAATTTTTACTTCTCTATTCATCACCTTCGATTATATTTTCAAAGTAAAAATTTTCGTTCTTTGTTCAATAATGGGTGAATTTCATTTTATTTTCTTTCCTTGATTTGTTACAACTACTCTAGAAACTTATTTTTATTTTTTTTTTCTTGACCATTGGTATTAAATTGGGTTGATAATGATTATTATGAGACAAAAACCTTGAATTCAGATTATATATATATATATATATATATATATATATATATATATATATATATATAAAAGCTATTTTATTTTATTATTATTTGATATTTTCTTTTATATTTTGGGTGTGTAGGAGATTCAAATATTCAATTTATCAGTTAAAATTGTCTCTCTTCCATTAAAAATAACTATTGTCTTGGAGGTTCCAGGTGAGTTGTGATTATAGTACATGGCACTGTTTTTATCCCTTTTGAAATTTCTTAGCATTAAATTTTTTATCAAATGAATTTTTAAATCAATATTTTAATAATTATTTTACATGTGATTTTCTAGAGTTTTATTTTATTATCGAATTTTATTTCAATTTTGATTAAATAATTGATTTTGTCAATTATCTCTATATTAGAGCCATTAGGATTCTGGGAATAGGTCTTTAATGTCTTTTATATTGATTGATATCTGATTGTGGAATTTACAGATGTGTTATGCGGAAATGATTGAGATTGATTTGATCTTATTGACTCTCTGAAATTGCTGAAATAAACTGTTGGGAATTACACTGTCAGTTATTGCTCTTTATTTGAAATTCTGGGTTGATTTTGATTGATTTATGGAAAATAATTTTCTGTTTTGAATTGGTACTTGTACCCAATATCTATATCTGCTATCTGGCATTGTTTTTGTCCCTTTTAAAATTTCTTAGCATTAAATTTTTTATTAAATGAAATTTTAAATTAATATTTTAACAATTATTTTACATGTGATTTTCTAGAGTTTTATTTTATTATCGAATTTTATTCCGATTTTGATTAAATAATTGATTTTGTCAATTATCTCTGCATTAGAGCCGTTAGGATTTCGGGAACAGGCCTTTAATGTCTTTTTATATTGATTGATATCTAATTGTGGAATTTACAGATGTGTTATTGATTTGATCTTATTGACTCTCTGAAATTGCTGAAATAAATTGTTGGAATTACACTGTTAGTTATTGCTCTTTATTTGAAATTCTGGGTTGATCTTGATTGATTTATGGAAATTGATTTTCTGTTTTGAATTGGTACCTGTGCCCAATATCTGTATCTGCTATCTGGCCCCGCTGTGTGGACTATCACGGTATTAGGTTGCATTGTTGAGTCATGCATCATTGCAATTTATGGCTTGCAATAGTATCATATGCATTGATATCGGTGAAGGAGGAGGAAGGTATCTAATATCTGGTAGCGCGCTTACCATCTGGCCTTTGGTGATGTGGCGTATCATCACCCTGGTGTACTGTACCATAAAATTTTATTGAATGAATTTCTTTTATGTATATGTTTTATGAAATTATTTTATTAATGATTTTGATAGCATGAGCATGATTTTATTGAATAGAAAATTTATTATGAAATTATTCAAGCGTCTGCATGTTCCTATTCCATTGTGTACTGTAATTATCATTCACTGACCATTAGCTCAAACCACGTTTTCTATGTCTGTTATCTGTTTCAGATTAGTAGAATTCTGTAGCTGATCCAAATATTCAATTCATTTTCTGGAGAGGGACAATATTTGATTTATTCTCATGGTATGCCCGAATTCTTGTTTCCTCGGGCTAATAATTAGTTTAGTTTATTGAACAGTTTAAGTTTTTATTCGAAATCTGTAGAGACTCCTCAGTTTACTTATGGGATATTTATGATATTTATTTAGTATTTTGTTTATTTGGATTTACTTATTTTGGGATTAGTAAGTGATAATATATTTATTTAAGATACTCTGATAAGGCTTGCATGATTCAAGAATACTTAAATTATGCGCCGGTCATGACACAAAATTTTGGGTCATGACAAAGTTGGTATCAGAGCCCGGTTTAGGTATAGTAAACTTGCGGAGCATAGGATCCTTAATGTCTTTTCAGTTTATCATTGCTTTAGATATCTGCGTCCTTCATACTTTTTCACCTATCTTAATTTGGCTCACATTTTCAGATTTAATGCTTGTTTATTAAAATGAATAGGTGCCTGGGTCTGTTAAATGTAAGAGGAGAGCTAGGGCCAAGGGTCCTAATGGTGCAAACCTTGATCCAACAGGGGAGGTACCACCTCAAACTACTGATCAGACATCTGAACAGACGCCCATGGCTAAGACTGGGGCACAACCATTCCAATTAGCTACTGCAGCTCAAGCACCTAGAGCTGGTCGGGTTACTATGGTGGATCTGGCAGCAGGATTGCATGCAGTGAATCGTGCTGTTAATACTATAACTGAGTACCTTACAACTTAATAACAACAACAACCAATGGTTGGCCCTATTTTAGCACCAGCTCAGGATAGGGCTCGATTTCTTGACTCTACAGACTTTCTCAAGCTAAAACCAAAGGAGTTCACTGGAGAGGATGTATTAGCTGATCCCTTAGATTTTCTAGATGACATGGAGAGGTGTTATGACACTATGGGGTGCAGTAGTGCTAGAATGGTGATGTTGGCAGGAAATCAGCTTAAGGGAGTTGCTCGTGAATGGTATCTCTCTAAGAAGAATGGGTGACCCGAAGGTTGTATCCTTTGGCCTGAGTTTCACTCTCTCTTTTTAAAGCGATTTCTCCCTCCTAGTGTTCAAGAGGCTAAGGCCTTGGAGTTTGAAACTTTGAAGCAAGGCAACATGACAGTTACAGAGTATGAGATGAAGTTTACCAAATTATCCCGCTTTGGTAAACACTTGATTCCAAATGAGGAGAAGAAGGCTCACAGGTTTGAAAAGGGCTTATGAGACAGACTAATTGATCGTATAGCTCCTTTATGACTATCTAAATATGAGGAGGTAGTTGATCGGGCTAGATAGATGAAGATGTATGATGATGAATGCTAGGCTCGTGAGCAGCGCAAGCGAATTAAGAAAGATAGTCAGAGTAATCAGTTTAACAGAGGACAGAGTCATCAGGGTTCTTATCAGGGTAATAAGCAAGGTTCTCAATCTATAGTTGGTAATAGGGCACATCAATCTGGAGTTGGTCAGGGACGTGAGCAAAGGATTCATGCAGGGAATGCTCAGTATAGTCAGATTAGCACTAGGCCTATTTCCACTCCTTGTTAGCATTGTGGTAAGCCACATAAGGGCACTTGTCATTGGGTTACTGGAGCATGTTTTAGTTGTGGTAAGCCACCAGGACTGTCCTATTAGTGGGACAACTCAGGGTGCTGGTCAAGCAGCACATTCTACTCCCTCTCAGGTTCAGCCAGTTTCACAGTATAGTGGTAGAAGTCAGGGTTCTGGTGGTCATGGTCAGGGTGGTAGAGGATCTGCTCAAACTCAGGGACAAACATCTGGTGGTAGAGGTCAAGCCAGGGTTTTTGCTTTGACTCAGCAGGATGCTCAGGCATCTAATGCAGTAGTGATAGGTACACTTACTATTTGCTCATTTGATGCTAGAGTACTGTTTGATCCTGGTTCCAGTCATTCCTTTGTTTCTCCATACTTTTCCATGAGATTTAGTACACTACTTACTTTGTTAGAGTATCCTTTATCTGTATCAACATCTATGGGGAATGCAATAGACACTAATATGGTGTATAGGGGATGTATAGTTCACATTGGAGATAGGGAATTAGCTGCAGATCTTGTTTCTTTGGATATGTTTGAGTTTAATGTGATTTTAGGTATGAACTGGTTAGCCACTTATCACGTTTCATTGGATTGCCATAATAAAGTTGTATTCTTTAAAATTCCTGGGAAGGATGAATTTCAATTTCAGAGATCGCAGTATAGCCTCTAGTAATCTTATCTCAGCAGTGAGGGCTAGCCGATTATTGCGGAAGAGGTGTAAGGGATATCTAGCTTATGTTAGAGATGTTCAGGTAGAAGGTGCAGGTTTGGAGAATGTTGCAGTGGTTAAGGAGTTTCTTGATGTGTTTCCTAAAGATTTATCAGGTTTACCCCCGGAGCGAGAGATAGAGTTTGGTATAGACTTAGTTCCTGGAACTGAGCCCATATCTATGCCACCTTATCATATGGCACCTGCAGAACTTAAGGAGTTGAAGGAGCATTTATAGGACCTACTAGATAAGGGGTTTATTCTCCCTAGTGTTTCTCCATGGGGTGCTCCTGTGTTATTTGTGCAGAAGAAGGATGGGTCTTTAAGAATGTGCATTGATTATAGGCAATTGAATAAGGTGACTGTGCATAACAAGTATCCTTTTCCACGCATAGATGACCTATTTGACCAACTTCAAGGTGCAAAGTGTTTTGCCAAGATTGATCTTTGATCTGGGTATCACCAATTGAAGGTCAAGAAAGAAGACGTACTCAAGACTGCCTTTAGGACTAGGTATGGACACTATGAATTTCTTATAATGCCTTTTGGTCTTACCAATGCTTCAGCCGCTTTTATGGATCTCATGAATAGAGTTTTCAAGCCTTTCTTAGGTCAATTTATTATAGTGTTCATCAATGATATTCTAGTGTACTCAAAGAGTAAAGAGGAGCATGAGCAGCATTTGAGAATTGTCCTTCAGTCCTTACGGGAACACAAGCTATATGCCAAGTTCTCAAAATGTGAGTTCTGGTTAGATAATGTGTCTTTCCTAGGCCATACAGTATCTAAGGATGGGGTGTGTGTTGATAAGAAGAAAGTTGAGGCAGTGCTTCATTGGCCTAGACCAATAAGTGTGTCAGAGATTCATAGTTTCTTAGGTTTAGCAGGGTATTATAAACAGTTTGTTCAAGACTTCTCTCGTATTGCAGCACCTTTAACTAAGTTGACACAGAAGAATGTAAAATTTCAATGGTCTTAGGCTTGTGAAAAAAGTTTTCAGGAGCTTAAGACTCATTTGACTACAACATTAGTGTTAGCTCTTCCGTCTAGATCAAGGGGTTATGCAGTGTATTGTGATGCTTCTAGGATTAGTTTAGGGAGTGTTTTGATGCAGCATGAATGGGTTATTGCATATGCCTCTCGTCAGTTAAAAAGGCACGAGCAGAATTATCCAACTTATGATTTGGAAATGGCTGCAGTAATTTTTGCTTTGAAAATCTGGAGATACTATCTGTATGGTGCGACTTGTGAAATCTTCACTGACCACAAAAGTCTCAAATACATCTTTGACCAACGTGATCTTAATCTTAGGTAAAGGAGATGGGTAGAATTGCTGAAGGATTATGATTGCACTATACAGTATCACCCTGGAAAAACTAATGTGATGGCTGACGACCTAAGCAGGAAGTCTTCTGGTAGTTTAGCCCATATATCTACCAATAGGAGGCCTCTGATTGGTGAATTACATGAGTTGCTAGATCAGGGAGTAGAGTTTGAAATCGTATATAGATCATTCTTAGCACATTTTTGAGTTAGGCCTATCTTGATTGATTGAATTAAGGCTGCTCAAAAGAGGGATTCTCAGTTGTGTGAGATTGTAGATAGTATTCATCAAGGCCAAGCTCAAGGGTTCATGTTAGATGATGATGGAGTTCTTCATTATGGCACTAGACTTTGTGTCCCTAGTGTTGATGAGTTGAGAACAAAAATCATGTAGGAGGCACACCATTCTGCTTACACAGTACACCCAGGTTCAACTAAGATGTACCGTGATTTAAGGGAGCATTATTGATGGGGTGGCATGAAGAGGGATGTTGTAGACTTTGTTACTAAATGTTTGATTTGTCAACAGGTTAAGGCAGAACATCAGAGACCATCTGGGTTACTTCAACCTTTGCCCATTCCCGAGTGGAAGTGGGAACATATTGCCATGGACTTTGTTGTGGGTTTACTAGTCCACAAGATGGTTACAATGCAATTTAGGTAATAGTGGATAGATTGACAAAATCTGCTCATTTCCTTCCCGTGAAGACTACATATGACTTTGCTAAACTTGCACAGTTGTATATAGACAAGATTGTTAGTCTTCATGGTATTCCAGTTTCTATTGTCTCTGATCGTGGTACTCAGTTTACTTCTCGATTTTGGAAGAAATTCCAAGAAGCTTTAGGAACATGTATTTCTGAGAGTTTCACCTATGAAAGGAATCATGAGGTTTGGGAAGAAATGGAAACTTAGCCCTCGTTTTGTTGGTTCATTTGAAATTTTGGAGAGAATTGGAGCAGTTTCTTGTCGTTTAGCCCTTCCACCTGGTTTTGCACATGTACATCTAGTTTTCCATATCTCTATGCTTAGAAAGTATGTAACAGATCCATCTCATGTTTTACAACCTCAGACCATACAATTTAGGGATGGTATGTCATATGAGGAGCAACCAATAAAGATTTTAGATCGATAAATTAGGAAACTCCGATCCAGAAAAGTGGCTTTGGTCAAAGTTTTGTGGCATAATTACACAAGTAGTGAGGCCACTTGGGAGGCAGAATCTGAAATGCAAGCTAAATATCATCGCTTATTTGATTCTTTAGGTTAGAATTTTATCTATTTAAATTTGGGGACTGAATTTTTTTTTTTAAGGGGGGAAGTATGTGGAAACCCACATATATTTATTATTTATTATTATTTTATTTTAATTAGCTAATAATAATTTAATTTATTTATAAAAAAAATTTATTGGATGACCTGCTTATTTATTTATATATATATATATATTATTTTTGAAATTAAATATATATCTGCAATCTGAACAACCCAGTTCAATAATAACTCTTATCCCATTCTACACCTAATAGAACTTTTGAAATATATATACCCTAATTATATCTTCTGCTAAACTTTGCTCTTAAAATCTGTTTGTCACATCTTTTTTTTCTATCAAATACTCTCAACAGGTATTTTCATCGTCTTTTATTTATTGTTATATATATATATATATATATATATATATATATAAGTTTATGATTTATAATCTGATGTGCGCAGAGAATCCCTAAATTTTTACTTATCTATTCATCACCTTCGATTATATTTTCAAGGTAAAAATTTTCATTTTTTGTTTAATAATGGGTGAATTTGATTTTATTTTCTCTCCTTAATTTGTTACAACTACTCTAGAAACTTATTTTTATTTATTTATTTATTTATTTTCCTTGACCATTGGTATTGAATTGGGTTGATAATGATTATTATGAGACAAAAACCTTAAATTTAGATTATATATATGGACGAGGCTCCCCTCTCTTTTGTATATATATATATATATATATATATATATATATATATATATATATATATATATATATATATATATATTTTTTTTATTATTAGTTGATATTTTCTTTTATATTTTGGGTGTGTAGGAGATTCAAATATTTAATTTTTTAGTTGAAATTGTCTTTCTTCCATTGAAAATAATTATTGTCTTGGAGGTTTCAGGTGAGTGGTGATTATAGTACATGACACCATTTTTGTCCCTTTTAAAATTTCTTAGCATTAAATTTGTTATTAAATAAAATTTTAAATCAATATTTTAATAATTATTTTACATGTGATTTTCTAGAGTTTTATTTTATTATCGAATTTTATTTCGATTTTGATTAAATAATTAATTTTGTCAATTATCTCTGCATTAGAGCCATTAGGATTTTGGGAACAGGCCTTTAATTTCTTTTATATTGATTGATATCTAATTGTGGAATTTACAAATGTGTTATGCGGAATTGATTGAGATTGATTTGATCTTATTGACTCTCTGAAATTGCTGAAATAAACTGTTGGAATTACACTGTCAGTTATTGCTCTTTATCTGAAATTCTGGGTTGATTTTGATTGATTTATGGAAATTGATTTTCTGTTTTGAATTGGTACCTGTACCCAGTATCTGTATCTGCTATCTGGCCTCGCTGTGTGGACTATCACGGTATTAGGTTGCATTATTGAGTCATGCATCATTGCAATTTATGGTTTGCATTAGTATCATATGCATTGATATCGGTGAAGGAGGAGGAAGGTATCTAATATCTGATAGCGCGCTTACCATCTGGCCTTTGGTGATGTGGGGTATCATCACCTTGGTGTACTGTACTATAAAATTTTATTGAATGAATTTTTTTTTTATGTATATGTTTTATGAAATTATTTTATTAATGATTTTAATAGCATGAGCATGATTTTATTGAATAGAAAATTTATTGTGAAATTATTCAAGCGTCTGCATGTTCCTATTCCGTTGTGTGCTATAATTATCATTCACTGAGCATTAGCTCAAACCATGTTTTCTCTGTCTGTTATCTATTTCAGATCAGTAGAATTCTGTAGCTGATCCAAATATTCAGTTTATTTTCTAAAGAAGGACAATATTTGATTTGTTCTCATGGTATGCCCGAATTCTTGTTTTCTCAGGCTAATAATTAGTTTAGTTTATTGAATAGTTTAAGTTTTTATTTAAAATCTGTAGATACTCTAGAGTTTACTTATGAGATATTTATGATATTTATTCAGTATTTTGTTTATTTGAATTTTACTTATTTTGGAATTAGTAAGTGACAATATATTTATTCAAGATACTCTGATAAGCCTTGCATGATTTAATAATACTTAAATTATGCGCCAATCATGACACAAAATTTTGGATCGTGACAAGAACTCCCAATGCTTGGACATCTTCCTCGTCTTAAAACGCTCGAAATAAGGACAATTGGTAAGATAAGATGTACAGGAAACGAATTCTATGGCATTGACAGTGGAAACACAAGCAAGGTAGGGAGAATGTTTCCAGCATTAAATAAATTATCTTTTAATCATATGTAGAATTTAGTTAAATGGAAGGCACCACCAGTAGATGAAAGAGGCCAAACATCCGTATTTTCTTGCCTTGAAGAATTGACCATTGGGCATTGTCCTTTGTTGGCAAAAATTCCATTAAGTAATAGTTCATTGCTTGTGACATTGGAAATCGAATATTGTAACCAATTGAGTTACTTATTTGAAGAACTACAAGTACACTCCTTCCCCTCTCTTGCATAAATTAATTTGTCTTCCAAGTGGACTGAAATCCTTCACTTCTCTGGAATCACTGGCAATAAGTAATTGCCACGGCCTAACATCTGTTCCCGAATATTTAGGAGAATTGCATTCTCTTCGTCTTTTATAAATAAAACACTGTGAAATGTTGAGTTACTTTCCAGAGACAATATTAGGAGGCCTCACCTGATTAAGGGAATTAGCAATTGGTAATTTCTCGGAGGAGTTGGATTCTTTCCCTTATCTGAATTCAATTCAAGACCTCCCATCCCTTCAATCCTTAACTATATATGGGGAGAGAACTTTTAGGGTTGATAGACCTGGAATAAAGTCTCTTCCAGATCAACTTCAACGCCTCACTGCCCTAATAGACCTTATGATTATATGATCATTGATAATTTGATATCTAAATCCTCAAATACATGATCATTGATCAAGGAAGTTAGGGTCCTCAATATATTTTTGTAATCTTTCATTTGCTTCTCATTGGATAATTTACATTTTCTAGGAAATAGCAGGCTCTTTTTCCTATCCATTTTTTTTTCTAAAACTAGTACTTCCCAAAATTGAAGCCGTTTATATTCCTTTTGGTCCATGGTTCACTGGCTGAACCTTTAGCAAAACGAATACACGTAGTCGATCAAAAGAAGATGTGATCTTTATACCCCAATTTATTTACTTTGATTTGCTAAGAACTATGTGCATGAATGTATTTTCTTTAACCATTTTAAGTTTGTATTTTCTACCTTAAGCAAGACTTTACAATATTATATAATTTTTTGAGACAGAAAACGGGAGTGATCCAGATACAAAAGGAGATTTTGAGTAAGAAAGGGTTTACTGCACCAAGAAAGTAAAAACTGCTAGCTTCATTTATTTGTTTGTGATGGGACAGAAAAAGACTTACAACTAAAGAAGACAAGTATGTTATCTTGGATAGCAGAGGGCAGGAGATCATACTGACTTGTGTGCAGAACTTGTAGAGTTGTTTACAAATGTTGAGGTTTGTAAATTTGTGATGAAGTTTCTTATGATATATATGTTGCAGGGAAATGCCTAATTATTTGCAAGTTCATGCACTTGAAGATACTGTTAACTGGTATCATTAACTGGTATCATTACTAATACTTATCCAATTGTCCTTACCATCAATTAAACAGTCTTACATGAAAGATCACTTCACGTTTATTTTTTGCTGCATGAAATTTGCTAGCTCCAGTTCCACTCTCTCACGTGGTGATTTCTTCGCAAGGTAGCTTTGTAATTTTAGGAAGAGAAAATGTTGGAAGGTAGCTCTCTGCATAATTCATGAGGTTATTTAAGTAGCTGGAGGCCTTCATTGTAATTCCATGTTATAAAATCCCTCATGACATCATCTACGTTATAGCGACATTTTAAGCTTCTAGTTCACATGCAAGAGTAGGATTACTAATGCAGATATGTTACTATTTGTTAAAAGCTTACTATTTTGAGCAGTTGTGATAATCTTGCTAATTGTTAGAGATTGTAGGATGTAAGATAATTTCAGATACATTTTTGCAACATTTTCTCTAGAATTTTCTACTTTCATTTGAGCCACATGGGAAAGGCAAAAAATTTGTTCAACTAAGTAGAAAGGTAATGAGACATTCTACTTTATTTCCCATAGATATTTGAATTCCAATCATTAGTAAACTCTAATTAGTATTAATTAATTGATGTTGATTCATGACATTGATTACGAAGCACATTTACAATAAAAAGGTTACATAAGTAGCTGTTTGTTGTTGTGCTTTTAGAATGTCTTTGATGTTAGTAGTATGCCCTAGAGAATACCATTTTGTATGTATCTAGTACACATTTTATTAATAAAAGGCAATTTCATTTTTCCGTTTACATAATGTATTTATATGTACTAGAAAAGGTTCATTGATATTTTGTTAGAAATTCTATTCTTAAGTTGTTAAGAATATGAGTGACAGTATTTCTAGCACAAAGTATCATAAATTGGTTTACAATCGAGGATACTTCATAATAAGGACATGACTTATCCAGAAAGATTGTAATCATGTTTATTCCCAAGTTATTTATATGAGATATAAATAAGATGGAATGGTGAGTCTCATGCCATATAACAAACATGATAGGCACTTATACATGATAAGTAGGCCGAACCAGTGACACTTATGACAAGCACGTGGAGTTTACTCTTGTCAATGTATTGTCATAAATCATATCAGTGCATATAATCTTTAGATGTGAGATAACACAGTTATCTTGTTTATAAGTAGTTTGAGTTTGATACTGCTTTCATACTTATACTGTGTATGGGTATATGGGCATGTGTTGGCTCCTACTAGTTATATATGGAGGTAGGTGTTGATCAAGATGGAATCTGTTACCCTAAGTAAATAGGGATAAAATCCTATGTTCATTTAATTGTTCTTGATGTTTCAAGTTTCTGGCCAGGATAGACAGATTTAATCAGAAAAGAGTTTCTGATAAGAAAATCTTATTAATCAAGAACTGGAATTAAAAGAGAACATAATGTTCATAGCAATTGGAGTTTGACATTAACCATGGCTCCAGCTGGGATTGAGATTTTGTAACAGAGAGATTCTAGTGCATGGTAACATATGATTATAGGTTCATTTAAGGTATTCCTTATTACTGATTGGGTGACTATGGCATGCTATGCTAGGTATTAACCATGGTCTATGAGGTGCTTAAAATGATTTAGAGAAATCATTTATGGTAAGAAAGAGTTCTGATGATATTAAAAGTTGATATCATATCTCATTACCAATTAGTGATGAGCCTAGTAAGTCACACACATACACAAGTTAATCACCAAGTTAAAAGTGATTTAATTGATTAATTAAAGAGTTTAATTGATTAATTAAATAGGTTTGGTTTGCAATAAAATTGCAAAGTCCCTAGCATGGCTTGAAACCAAATCTAGGTTATTGGATGTATAGTATAAGTTAAATTTATATTTAAAGTGTTTAAATATGAATTTAATTGTGAGAAATTAATTAATGGAGATTAATTAATTAATTTATATTTGATATAAATTGATTAGAAGAGGAGAAATAGTGATTTTGGGTTGAGAACTCAAAATTATAACACAAGGGTAATTTGGTCATTTCACAGGGTGACATGTGGCACTATGAGATGGTGACACATGGCACCATATAAGTTTGCCATTTGTCTTCCTATCATGCAAGGTGATCAAAGTCAAAATTAAATCTAGTTTTGACACTTGGCTGAATGTGATTAGGTCAATTAAAATTAAAATGCAATCAGGTGATGACATGTGGCAAGGGTTTTAAGTGATGACCTAATTATAAAAGGGAAAAGAAATACAAAAACATACACATTCTTATTTTCTCAAAGAGGTGCTGCCACCTTTGTGTTCTCCCTCTCCTCTTTATCTTTTCTCTTCAATTCAAAGAGAATTCCCTAAATTCCTTTGAATTAAAATTGCTAGAAATTATTTCTAGTATCCTATATACATCTACAACCTCTCTAAAGGAAAATCCCTAATTTCTAATTGATTGGCAAGGCTTGAAAAGCTGGTTTAGAGGCTATCATTGGTAATCTTGGTGTGAACAAGCTAGAGGGACAACTCTTGGGGTCCTAGGTGCTTCACAAAGGTACCAATTACATCTACAGTACATCAAAAGGTCAGTGCACATATTATTCTTTTAATCTAGGGTTCTAATGAATTAATTTGTTAATTCAAAAATCTTAAATGGCAAATGTAGATCCTAATGCATATTAAAAGTGTTTTAATATGCAATTCAATATTGAAATCAATTAGGCACATAATGGATATGTCATGATGCTTGAAATCCTAGAAAAAAATTTTTGAATTCAATATTCTAATTCACCTACCAACATGCTTTTGCTCCTTTAATTGGTATCAGAGTCACTATATTTGCCATTTAGATTAATTAATATGGGATTTAATTGTGTGATTTGATCAAGTTTTAATTGATTCATTGTTGGTTGGACATCAAGATGTGGCAGCATATTTTGAATGCACCAAAGAGTGCGCAAACTTTGGCTATTTTCATACCATTGATGATGCACATGGTTACTTGGGTTTTTGGGCAATCTTTGTGCAATTGTTGTATGCTTTGATGCTCATAATTATGCTCATGACTAATTAAATTGTTTAATTAGGAATTATAATCACACAATTAAATTTGTTTGAATGAGATTCAAATCTGAATTTTTAAATTTGTTTGAATGTGATTCAAATCTGAATTTTTAAATTTGTTTGAATGAGATTCAAATCTGAATTTTTAAATTTATTTGAATGTGATTCAAATATGAAATTTTTAAATTTGTTTGAATGTGATTCAAATCTGAATTTTTAAATTTATTTGAATGAGATTCAAATATGAATTTTTTAGTTGAATATGAGATATTCAATTTAATTTTAGTATGTATGTTTTGTTTAATTGTTAAATTTTAATATGCATGATGGATGATCATGGACAATAAAAGATCAATGTGTTTAGATTTATTTCTTTTATTTTTCTCTGGGTTATAAATTAATTAATTTATTTTGGTGGCATGTATTATAAGTGTTGTAATAATTTTTTGGTTATAATTTCATTTATTTGAAGACTTTAAAGTCCATGTTCTTGTAAATTTGCTTTGGTATGCCAAGGATTACTACGTAATTGGATTGCAAGAAGATCAAGGAGGTCAAGAGCATTGGTGGGACCAGTGGGAGGAATTCAAGATCAAGTGTTGATTATGTGCTTCTTCAGCAACTCTTGTAATATGAATGAATGAAATGCACCTAGGAATGCCCTGATTCAATTCTTGGTGGCTTAGAATTTAATCCCTTAGAAAGTTCATGATCATACAATATTTATTGTTTATCCATGTGTGCATAAGATGTATGGGAATGTATGCAAGTATATGATATATGCATGCCAAATGGATAATATGCAAAGTGAGACCATAATAGTAATTAAGTCGACCACTAAATCTTTCAAACAAATGATGAAGTTGGAAATGGTATAATTAATGTAATTATATCATGGACCCTCCATTGAGGCAATTATTTTAAGAAATTTTAAATACTTGCATGTGATGTAATTAATTTAAGAGATTTTCTTAAGAATAATTGTTAAGCATGAGATGTTGTAAATATATAAATAAGTTGATGGCCAATAATGGATGTGCTTGAGGACATTAAATTTATTTGCATGTTTGCTGGCTTAATGGGATCAACTTAACTAATGCAAGATAAATCAATAATGGATGTGCATGAGATTTTGAGCATTAGGGGCTAGATAAATGATTGAACCTCACATGAGATGTGATGGGCAAGGAGTTGCTCACTTATAGTTTATTGTAATTCCAATAACGGATGTGCCTGAGGATGATTAATAAGACTATAAGAATTCAATCACCCACTAGAAATCCATCCAACTAGGATTTTCGTTTCCTATTTTGGAAGTGTAGGATTCGTAAAGTTAGTGGGAGGACCAATTTGATTAAAAGACCATAATCATTTTCGTTAATTACTCGATACATTTACTAATTAATCTCATTATTTTCTGCAGTTAATTTTCTGGTAATAATGAGCACACAATAACCACCACCATCCAATATCTTTGCAAGCATACTTGATCATAATAGGTTGACGGGACCTAATCTTTCAGATTGGCTAAGAAATTTGAAACTTGTCTTAAACTTAGAACATATTGGATATGTTCTAAACTCAAAGGTTCCTGGTCCCTTACCTCCAGAGGCCACTCAAGAGGAACATGAAACTTTGGACAAGTGAAAGGAGCATGATATGAGAGCCAAGTGTTACATGTTTACTTCCATGAGTAATGAGTTACAAAAGCAACATGAGAACGTGTAATATGCAAGTGAGATCCTCCTCCGCCTACAAGAGTTGTATGGTAAGCACAGCAGGAATGCTAGGTATGAGATATCTAAACAGCTATTTCGCATGAGGATGTCTGAGGGACAGAATATAGGAGATCATGTCCACAAGATGATTCGACTTATAGAGCAGCTGGAACATCTTGACTTTTACATGGATTTCCAATTGCAGACGGATTTGATTCTTCACTCCCTACTTGAGTCATTTGGGAATTTTGTGACAAATTTCCATATGACTAAGAAGGAATACACCTTGCCTGGTTTACTTAACATGCTGGTTATTGCCCAAAAGAATATACCGGGCAATAAAGGAAAAGAGGTAGGTTTGATTGCATCTTTTTCTACTGGAAAGTCCAACAATAGGAAGGGCAATAAGACTAAGAAATCTAAAATTCCTGGACCTTCCAAGAAGATAGCCAAACAAAAGGGGAAGACCAAAGCTGATGGAGGCAAAGTGTCACGACCCAAAATTCTAAACCGTGACTGGCGCATAATTTAAGTATTCTTAAATCATGCAAGCCTTATCAAAGTATCTTGAATGAATATATTGTCACTTACTAATCCCAAAAATAGACAAAATCCAAATAAACAAAATGCTGAATAAAAATCATAAATATCCCATAAGTAAACTGTTGAGTCTCTACAGATTTCAATAAAAACTTAAACTGTTCAATAAACTAAACTAATTATTAGCCTGAGAAAACATGAATTCGGGCATACCATGAGAACAAATCAAAGTTGTCCCTCTCCAGAAAATGGACTGAATATTTAGATCACCGCGAATTCTCTTGATCCAAAGCAGATAATGCAGAGAAAACGTAGTTTGAGCTACATGCTCAGTGAATGATAATTATAGCACACAACGGAATAGGAACAGGCAGACGCTTGATTAATTTCACAATAAATTTTCTATTCAATAAAATCATACTCATACTGTCAAAATCATTAATAAAATAACTTCATAAAACATATATATAAAAGAAATTCATTCAATAAAAATTTTATGGTACAGTGCACCAGGGTGATGATACCCCACATCACTAAAGGCCAAATGGTAAGCGCGCTACCAGATATTAGATACCTTTCTCCTCCTTCACAGATATCAATGCATATGATACTAATGCAACCCATAAACTGCAATGATGCATGACTCGACAATGCAACCTAATACCGTGATAGTCCACACGGCGGGGCCAGATAACAGAAACAGATACTGAGCACAGGTACCAATTCAAAATAGAAAATCAATTTATACAAATCAATCAAAATCAATAAAAAAATTTCAGATAGTAAATAATAACTGATAGTGCAATTCCAATAGTGTATTTCAATAGTTTCAGAGAGTCAATAAAATCAAATCAATATCAAATCAATTAAGTAACACATCGGTAATTTTTATAGTCAAATATCAATCAATATAAATACATTAAATGCCTGTTCCCGGAATCCTAATAGGTCTAATATAGAGATAGTTGACAAAATCAATTATTTAATCAAAATCAAAATAAAATTCAATAATAAAATAAAACTCTAGAAAATCACATATAAAATAATTGTTAAAATATTGATTTAAAATTTCATTTAATAACAAACTTAATGCTAAGAAATTTTAAAAGGGACTAAAAATGGTGCCATGTACTATAATTACCACTCACCTGGAACCTCTAAAATAATAGCTAGATTCAATAAAGAGAGACAATTCAGCTGACAGAATGAATATTTGAATCTCCTACATATCCAAAATATAAAAGAAAAATATTAAATAATAATAAAATAAAATAATTTTAATATATATATATATATAAAATCTAAATTGAAGGTTATTATCTCACAGTAATCATGATCAACCCAATTCAATACCAATGATCAAAGACAAAAAAAAAATTCTAGGGTAGTTGTAACAAATCAATGAAAGAGAATAAAATCAAATTCACCCATTATTGAATAAAGAATGAGAATTTTTACCTTGAAAATAGAATCGAATGTGATGAATAGAGAAGTAAAGATTTAGGGATTCTCTGTTGAGAGTATTTGATAGAAAAAGGAGGTGACAAACAGGTTTTGAGAGCAAAGTTTAGCAGAAGAGATGATTAGGGTATATATATATTTCAAGAGTTCTATTAGGTGTAGAATGGGATAAGAGTTATTATTGAACTGGGTTGTTCATTATGTATATATATTTAATTTCAAAAATAATATATATATATATATATATATATATATATATATATATATATATATATATATATATATATATATATATATATATATATATATATAAGCAGACCATCCAATAAAAAATATATATTTTTTATAAATATATTAAATTATTGTTAGCTAATTAAAATAAAATAATAATAAATAATAAATGTATATGGATTTCCACACAAAGGAAAGTGTTTCCACTGCCAAAGGGATGGGCACTGGAAACGGAACTGCCCAGAGTATCTTGCTTCTCTGAAGGACAAGAAGGATACGCCTTCAGAAGGTATGTCTATATCTTGTTATTTAGATGCTGATGATACTCATAGTTCATCTACAGCTTGGGTTTTAGGTACTGGTGTCAGTTCTCATATTTCTTATGATATGCAGGAACTAGCAAACAGTCGCAGCTTGCATGCTAGAGATGTTAGACTCCGGATTGGTGATGGCTTAACTGTTGAAGCTTTAGCCATAGGATTTAAATCTTTTTACATGTGTGGACATGTTTTGTGTTTAAATAATATTTTTTATATACCTAATGCTTTTAAGAACATCATTTCTATATCTAGTTTGACTAGAGACGGCTATGAATTTCAGTTCACAAATGATGTTTGCAATATTTATTTTGGAAATAAATATGTTGGCTCTGGTTATATGCATGATGGTCTTTATTATTTGGATAATAAAGATAAACACAAATTGAATGCAAGCAATCTAAATGAATGTAATGCCATGATGAAAATCAATTCAAGTTCAAAATATCTTTGGCACTTAAGATTAGGTCATGTTGTAGAAGATAGGATCGCAAAGCTAGAGAAAATGGGAATTTTATCCTCATTGGGTTCTAAACCTACTTCAACTTGTGAATCCTGCCTTCAGGGTAAAATGACTAGATCACCATTTGTTGGATAAGGACTAAGAGCTAAAAATATTTTAGAGCTAATACATAGTGATGTATGTGGTCCATTTAAGGAAATGGCTAGTGGCGGTTTTCATTACTTTATTACCTTTACTGATGATAAATCAAGGTTTGGGTATTTGTATTTGATGAAATACAAACATGAATCTTTTGAAAAGTTCAAAGAATTTAAATCTGAAGTAGAAAATCAAATAGGAAAAAGTATTAAAACTCTTCGATCAGATCGAGGAGGTGAATACTGGAGTACTGAATTTGATGAATACTTGAAAGAGCATGGCATTACTTTCTAGCTGACTCCTCCAGGAACACCACAGCTGAATGGTGTATTTGAAAGGAGAAATCATATCCTATTAGATATGGTACGCAGTATGATGAGCTATACTGATATGCTAGTCTTCTTTTGGGGATTTACATTAGAATCAGCTTTGCATATTCTGAATAGGATTCCATCAAAATCAGTTTTTTCCACACCTTATGAGATATGGCATGGAAGAAAACCAAGTCTTAAGCATGTTAAGATTTGGGTTTGTCCAGCTTATATCAAAAAGCTGAACACTGACCAGAGAAAGGTTGATTTATTGGATATCCAAAAGAAAGTTTTGGATATTAGTTTTATTTGCCTACATCACAAAAGGTTGTGGTGAGCAGAGATGCCATATTTCTTGAACAACAGTTTATTCAAGAAGGAGGCAAAGGAAGGCAAATAGAGTTGGAATTAGAGAATTCTGACCAACCAACAGATCAAATGGATATAGATCCATCTAGTCAACCTACTTCTGTTAGTGAAACATCTATAGTGATTCCTCGCAGATCAACTAGGATATCTCACCCACCAGTGAGATATGGTTTTCTTCATGAAGATGAACAAGAATTGTTTATTCATGAAGAAATAGATCATGGAGATGATCCACTTACCTATGAAGAAGCTATATCAGATATAGACTCTTCAAAATAGATTGAAGCTATGAAATCTGAAATTGATTCCATGTATAAGAATCAAGTTTGGGATCTTATTGACCCACCTGAAGGTATTGTACCTATAAGGAATAAATGGGTTTTCAAGAAGAAAATTGATTCTGATGGAAATGTAAAGACCTATAAAGCAAGGCTCGTTACGAAAGGGTTTTGCCAAAGGCAAGGAATCGACTATGAGGAGACTTTCTTGCCTGTAGCCATGCTTAAATCAATTAGGATTTTATTAACAATAGCTACATACTATGATTATGAGATTTGGCAGATGGATATCAAAATAGCTTTTCTCAATAGATACATTAATGAAAACATTTTCATGGAACAACCTAGGGGTTTTGAATCACAAGATGGTTCCAAGGTGTGCAAGCTAAAGCAATCCATTTATGGGTTAAAACAAGCTTCGAGGAGTTGGAACATCCATTTTGATGAACCATTAAGTCATCTGGTTTTATCAAAAATGAGGATGAGCCATGTGTATATAAGAAGGTTAGTGATAGTGCTGTCACTTTCCTTGTCTTATATGTGGATGACATTTTGTTGATGGGTAATGACATAGGTATGTTAACTGCTATAAAGGTATGGTTGTCAAATACATTCTCCATAAAAGACTTAGGGGAAGCAACCTATATTCTTGGAATTTGCATCTATAGAGATAGAGCGAAAAGAATAATTGGTTTGTCCCAAAGTCTATACTTGGAAAAGGTGTTAAAGAGGTTTAACATGCTTGATTACAAGAGAGGATTGTTACCAGTGAGACATGGTAACCACCTTTCTAAAGAGATGTCTCCAAAGACACCAGAAGAAAGAGATAAAATGGCCAGGATTCCATATGCTTCAGCTGTTGAAAGTTTGATGTATGCAATGTTGTGTACTAGGTCGAATATCGCATATGCTGTTAGTTTGACCAGCCGATTTCAATCCAATCTAGGTTTGGAGCATTGGATAGCTGTCAAGAATATCTTTAAGTACTTGAGAAGAACTAAGGATTTATTCTTGATTAATGGAGGTGGTGACATGCAATTGGATGGTTATACATTCTGATTTTCAATCAGATATCGATGATAGAAAGTCTACCTCAGGGTTTGTGTTCATTTGTAATGGAGGTGCAGTCAGTTGGAAGAGTTCCAAATATTGTACGACTGTAAATTCTACTACAGAGGTGGAATACATTGCTGCATTAGATGCTACAAAAGAGGCTGTTTGGATGAAGAAGTTCGTGATAAAACTTGCAGTAGTTCCTTCCATTGAGTCAGCAATTCCACTCTACTGTGACAACAATGGAGCAGTCATACAGGTTAAGGAACCCAAGTCTTACTAGAAATTCAAACACATAGAAAGGCGCTACCACATTATCAGAGAGATTGTTGGCCGAGGTGACGTAACTATGCAGAAAATAGCATCAGCTGAAAATCCAGCTGATCCAAGCTCAGTTAGACCGACATCTTAAGAAGATGGGTCTAAGATATTGTAATGAATGGCTCTAGTGCTAGTGGGAGATTATTAGTAGTATGTCCTAGAGCATATCATTTTGTATGTATCTAGTACACATTTTATTAATAAAAGGCAATTTCACTTTTCCGTTTACATAATGTATTTATGTGTAATAGAAAAGGTCCATTGATATTTTGTTAGAAATTCTATTCTTAAGTTGTTAAGAATATGAGTGATAGTATTTCTAGCACAAAGTATCATAAATTAGTTTACAATCGAGGATATTTCACAATAAGGACATGACTTATCAAGAAAGATTGTAATCATGTTTGTTCCCAAGTTATTTATATGAGATATAAATAAGATGGAATGGTGAGTCTCATGCCATATAACAAACATGATAGACACTTATACATGATAAATAGGCCGAACCAATGACACTTATGACAAGCACGTAGAGTTTACTCTTGTTAATGCATTGTCATAAATCATATCAGTGTGTATAATCTTTAGACCTGAGACAACATAGTTATCTTGTATATAGGTGGTTTGAGTTTGATACTGCTTTCATACTTGTACTGTGTATGGGTATATGGGCATGTGTTGGCTCCTACTAGTTATATATGGAGGTAGGTGTTGATCAAGATGGAATCTGTTACCCTAAGTAAATAGGGATAAAATCCTATGTTCATTTAATTGTTCTTGATGTTTCAAGTTCCTGGCCAGGACAGACAGATTTAATCAAAAAAGAGTTTCTGATAAGAAAATCTTATTAATCAAGAACTGAAATTAAAAGAGAACATAATGTTCATAGCAATTGGAGTTTGACATTAACCATGGCTCCAGCTGGGATTGGGATTTTGTAACAGAGAGATTCTAGTGCATGGTAACATATGATTATAGGTTCATTTAAAGTATTCCTTATTACTGATTGGGTGGCCATGACATGCTATGCTAGGTGTTAACCATGGTCTATGAGGTGCCTAAAATGATTTGGAGAAATCATTTATGGTAAGAAAGAGTTCTGATGATATTAAGAGTTGATATCATATCTCATTGCCAATTAGTGATGAGCCTAGTAAGTCACACACATACACAAGTTAATCACCAAGTTAAAAGTGATTTAATTAATTAATTAAAGAGTTTAATTGAATAATTAAATAGGTTTGGTTTGTAATAAAATTGCAAAGTCCTAGCATGGCTTGAAACCAAATCTAGGTTATTGGATGTATAGTATAAGTTAAATTTATATTTAAAGTGTTTAAATATGAATTTAATTGTGAGAAATTAATTAATAGAGATTAATTAATTAATTTATATTTGATATAAATTGATTAGAAGAGAAATAATGATTTTGGGTTGAGAACTCAAAATTACAATATAAGGGTAATTTGGTCATTTCACAGGGTGACATGTGGCACCATGAGATGGTGACATGTGGCACCATGAGATGGTGACACATGACACCATATAAGTTTGCCATTTGTCTTCCTATCATGCAAGGTGATCAAAGTCAAGATTAAATCTAGCTTTGACACTTGGCTTAATGTGATTAGGTCAATTAAAATTAAGATGCAATCAGGTGATGACATGTGGCAAGGGTTTTAAGTGATGACCTAATTATAAAAGGGAAAAGAAACACAAAAACAATACACATTCTTATTTTCTCAAAGAGGTTCTGCCACCATTGTGTTCTCCCTCTCCTCTTCATCTTTTCTCTTCAATTCAAAGAGAATTCCCCAATTTTTTTGAATTAAAATTACTAGAAATCATTTCTAGTGTCTTATATACATCTACAACCTCTCTAAAGGCAAATCCCTAATTTCTAATTGGTTGTCAAGGCTTGAGAAGTTGGTTTAGGGGCTGCCATTGGTGATCTTGGTGTGGACAAGCTAGAGGGACAACTCTTGGGGTTCTAAGTGCTTCACAAAGGTACCAATTACATCTACAGTGCATCAAAGGGTTGGTGCACATATTATTCTTTTAATCTAGGGTTCTAATGAATTAATTTGTTAATTCAAAAATCTTAAATGGTAAATGTAGATCCTAATACATATTAAAAGTGTTTTAATATGCAATTGAACATTGAAATCAATTAGGCACATAATGGATATGGCATGATTCATGAAACCCTAGAAGAAAATTTTTGAATTCAATATTCTAATTCATCTACCAACATGCTTCCACTCCTTCATTTGATGCTGTCAACATTGTCCCAAGTGGAAGATGAAAAAGCTATGCCTGCTAAATTTTGAGTTTGAGCCATAAGACTGAACTGAAATAGAGATTTCACATGACCAACTTGAGCTTTGAGCCTCCAGTTCTCCTACCATTGCCAACATCCTTCAGCTAAAATTGACTAGAGGACCAACCAATATCACTTTAGGGAATCATTAGAAGATGAAAGAGAATTAGCGAGTTCAAGCTATAAGACCAAACGTAATTAATGATAACTCTTTCATTGATGATTGACCATTTTACATAATGCATAACTAATGATCATTGATAATTTCATACATGAATCTCCAAGTTTCTAACAATGGAATTCTCATTTAATCCTTTCTCTGATGCAAATCAGGCAATTTATTTTCTCGCATCAATTTCCTATCTTTTACTTTGCAAATTGGAGTTTTTTTTATATATGTTGACATTTTATTTTGATTTGCTTATGTCGCAGCAGCAGAAAGGCAAAGTGAATGCAGATAGTCTGTCAAACAGGGTTAGGACATGGCTTGTTATTGATGATGTCACAAGGGTTTTTGCAGTCGCCTGGACGAATTCTCACTAAAGTGGGAAAAATGAGGAGTCGCCACTTTAATTTTGAGGGAAATTAAAGAAAACCATTTATAAAAATAAAAATCCACTTTAAAGACAGAGATTCTAGGTTCAGGGTCCGTATACGGGTGGGAAAGGTGTTAGGCACCCCACCTCGTCCCTCAACGAAGGTAAGTAGATTTAATATTGTGCTCTTCATAAATTAAAATTAATAATTAGGGGGTTGGAATGATGATGTCAATCCTTTGGATAAAAGGAGTATTTTATATTTCACTATTTAGGGTTGCCAAAAAACATGAGTACATGAGATGACCTTTCAGTGAGTAGGTGTTGTGTAATGGATTTTGTTAGTTAATTCGAATATTAAAGTTGTGATATTTTAATTTGGATTTTAATTAAGAGAATTCGGGTAAGAAATTTCTCCTGATCTCTTGATATATTTTGTTAAGTGTTTGAGCGGGAGATTTTGGATAAGAACTCTCCTTCGATCTCTACATATTTTATTAAAATTTTGGACGAGAATCGGGTCAGAACTCTCCCCCGATCTCTTAAAGTATTTTGTTTAAAGTTTAAGTGAAGGATCTCGAATAAGAACTCTCCTCCGACCTCTACATATTTTTTTTTATTAAAATTTTGGACGAGAATCGGGTAAGAACTCTCTCCCGATCTCTTAAAGTATTCTGTTTAAAGTTTTAAGTGAAGGATCTCGGATAAGAACTTTCCTCCGATCTCCATATCTTATTAAAATTTTGGACGAGAATCGGGTAAGAACTCTCCCCCGATCTCTTAGAGTATTATGTTTAAAGTTTTAAGTAAAGGATCTCAGATAAGAACTCTCCTCCGATTTCCACATTTTATTAAAATTTTGGATGAGAACCGGGTAAGAACTCTCCCCCTGATCACTGACGAAGACTACGAGCTTCAGCTCTCTGACCTCGGTCCGGGTATAATCCATATCCCTAACCTCTAAATCTTAGCGAACTCATTGACTTTTTCTCTATGTAGGTATGGCGGGTGGCGATACTCCTAAAGAGAGCTGTAAGCGAAAGAGGGAGGTCTCCCGTAAAGTACAAGCAATAAAAGAGGCCACCGTCACTGCCGCTCAAACACCACAGCGAGACTTGGTAGAAGTACCGAGCTCACCTCCCCTATCTCAAGAACAGTCGGTCCCTGAAGTAGAGGTTGTCATCTCTCCATCTTGACAGCTTGAGCATCTACCTCCACCTCCTACAAGCTCTTCTAATGTGGAAGGGGAGTCCTCTGGTCCCTCTGTTAGAACGCTCTCCCAAGGAGCCCAACTCCTTATCCAGTCGCTGGAGAGAAACCGTTCCACACGAGGGAACCCTGGACTGGCAAAATTCATGGGCGCTTCGATTTGCTTCCAAGAAGATCAAAACCGGTTGGCAGAGGAAAGTATTGATGACATCTTAGCTCAGACAATGAGCTTGGAGGCTATTGCAAATTAGCATGTGCTCAGAGAGAAAGCCCACGCCTTAAGGAGGGAGATCCTTAAGGCGGTCCAAGATGCATCGGCTGCAAAGGCTCAGCTCTCATCTGCCAATGAGTATATCGCTAAATTAGAAGATCGGGTGAAATATTGTGAAGAGAAGATAGCCGTGGTGGAGCGGGAACTCAAAGTCTCCCAGGCTGATTGATCTGCCGATCTCGCTCGTTTCTCTGAAGAGCTTCAGGCAAAGGAAGAGGAGCTTCGGGCAAAGAAAGATGAGAGCACGACAAAAGAAGCTGGGGCATATGTGAACGCCCATAACGACCTCCTGGCCGAACTGAGGAAGCATTATCCTAAGGAGGACTTCTCTTAGATGAATCAGCTCATTCCGGAGGCTGAAGAGGAGAGCGATGAGGAGCTAGAGAGAGAGAGAGGGAGAGAGAATCAGAGAGTGGATGATGTACCCGAGGAGCAGGCTGGGGGTGATCCACCTGCCGAATGACTTGTATATGTTTTACTTGGAAATGGATAGAAATCCTTTTTTTTTTTGTTCAATTTCTTTGATGAGATCGAAAAGTTTCCAAATTGTCTGAGTACTTAATCGATTGAACGTATTTGAACATTAAACTTGAAAGCAACCATTAATCAGAGTATGAGAGATCAGAAAAACATTACGCATGAACATAAGATTTGACTAAGCCATAACCAAACGCCGGGTAAAACTTTATAATATCAAAATTGCAAAGATTTGACATTGACTCGAACTTTTTAAGATCGGAACCACTATCAGACCGGATAGAAACCTTGATTTTATTTTTAGGAATATTTAGGGTATTTAGTGAAGAATCTGACCACAATATTAGCCAAATGAAGTTCTACAATGTTTGTACAGAGAGATCAGAGAATAGCAGTGGGTAAGATTGGATGGTCCGGAGATCCAATATTGATTCGAACCCATCTGATAAGAGATCAAAAAATAAATAACTTAAGCGCGGGATTGGTTTGTTCCATGGTCGAGCAATCGGTGGGTTCAAAAAAGCCATTTGTGATCGAAGGATCAGTTGGGAGCAGATAATAAAGTGAAAAGGCCTAATAGTTCCTCGGCTTTGGAGGTCGGCCAAAATATGGTGTTTACAGCTGCCCCTTTTTACATAATTTCTATTAAAGAGAATGATATTCTTTTGTACAGGAATTATGTAAAGATTCTGACCCATATTTTGGGCAGTTGGGGTATGGAAAATTAAAATGTTGAGAATCAAAATCAACCTGGATCTAGGAACCAGAGGTAAATAACTGGAAATTAAAGATGCTGAAAACTAAAATCAACTTGGATCAAGGAACCAGAGGTTGATAACTAGAAGTTAAAAATGCTACAAACTAAAATCAACTTGGATCAAAGAACCAGAGGTTGATGGCAGAAAATTTAAATTAAAATCAACTTGGATCAAGGAACCAGAGGTTGATGACTAGAATTTAAAAATGCTGAAAATTAAAATCAAATTGGATCAAGGAACCAGAGGTTGATGACTGGAATTTAAAAATGCTGGAAATTAAAATCAACTTGGATCAAGGAATAAGAGGTTGATAGCAGAAAATTTAAATGCTAGAAATTAAAATCAACTTGGATCAAGGAACCAGAGGTTGATGACTGGAAATTAAAATGCTAGAAATTAAAATGCTAGAAATTAAAATCAACTTAGATCAAGGAACCAGAGGCTGATGACTAGAATTTAAAAATGCTGGAAATTAAAATCAACTTGGATCAAGGAACCAGAGGTTGATAGCAGAAAATTTAAATGCTAGAAATTAAAATCAACTTGGATCAAGGAACCAGAGGTTGATAGCAGAAAATTTAAATGCTAGAAATTAAAATCAACTTGGATCAAGGAACCAGAGGTTGATGACTGAAAATTAAAATATTGGAAATTAAAATCAACTTGGATCAATGAATCAGAGGTTGATGACTGGAATTTAAAAATGCTGGAAATTAAAATCAACTTGGATCAAGGAACCAGAGGTTGATGACTAGAATTTAAAAATGTTAGAAATTAAAATCAACTTGGATCAAGAAACCAGAGGTTGATGGCAGAAAATTAAAATGCTGAAAATTAAAATCAACTTAGATCAAGGAACCAGAGGTTGATAGCAGAAAATTTAAATGTTAGAAATTAAAATCAACTTGGATCAAGAAACCAGAGGTTGATGACTGGAATTTAAAAATGCTGAAAATTAAAATCAACTTGGATCAAGGAACCAGAGGTTGATGACTAGAATTTAAAAATGCTCGAAATTAAAATCAACTTGGATCAAGAAACCAGAGGTTGATGACTGGAATTTAAAAATGCTGACAAAGTAAGGCAAACCTGACACAAGAAGTTCTTCCGATCGAAGTGTACTTAACAAGGTCCCGAAAATAGATGATTAATGGGGAGGGTCAGAACAAGTTCCAAGGCTTGGCCTATAGTTTCCTCCTTTTACTCACTTTTCAAGATGTCCTTTTGAATTTTGGCTTCTTACCCTCTTTTGCAGAAAGCGCCCTTGCGGGTTTTCGCTTTCTTTTATATATTTTGCTAGGAACTCCCTTTCGGGTTTTCACTCCTACCTCCTTTTTTTTTTTAGCCCGGTGATCGTTTGTCCCCCGCAAATCTCATAGCAAAGTACATGAGGTTATCAATATTTAAATCCTAATCTTATAATAAAATTTTAACGAATTAATAGCGCATAAATGAGGGTATGTAAGAAAAATAAATTAGAGTGAAAGAACAACTTTAATATGGCTTAAAAACAAAAGTACAATTTCAAAGGAGAAGGGTACAAGGATAGATCTCACAAATTCCTTGTAGCTAACTTCGAACTCCCTTAACTGCCATTAATTCAAGTAATCTTCCGACGAATGTTCGTGTCGTGACGACTTATTACCTTTCCAGTCTTGGGCTCCCGTCCTTATTTCTCCATTTTCTGGTCCTAGGAGCG
This sequence comes from Hevea brasiliensis, assembly GCF_030052815.1. Classification (NCBI taxonomy): domain Eukaryota; kingdom Viridiplantae; phylum Streptophyta; class Magnoliopsida; order Malpighiales; family Euphorbiaceae; genus Hevea; species Hevea brasiliensis. The sequence goes on from NC_079506.1 coordinate 90,954,858, forward strand.
CCCTTTCGGGTTTTCACTCCTAGAGGATGAATTTTTTTGCTCACTTTTTAGGATGCCCTTTCGGGTTTTCACCCCTCACTCATTTTGTAGAAAGTGCCCTTGCAGGTTTTCGCCATCTTTCACACATTTTGCTAGGAGTGTCCTTTCGGGTTCTTACTCCTATATTTTTTTTTTCAAGCATAATACCTCTTTACAGCATCTGCATTCACGGGTCTTGGGAATTCTTCACCGTCCATATGAGTCAAGATTAGTTCACTGCCAGAAAAGGCCTTTTTAACCACATAAGGTCTCTCGTAAGTTGGTGACTATTTGCTTCGAGGATCACTTTGATTTGGGAGGATCTTTTTCAAAACCAGATCTCCTGATTGAAATTCGTGTGGGTGAACGTCTTTATTGAATGCTCTAGCCATTCTCCTTTGGTACAATTGTCCATGACATGCTGCCGTTAATCTTTTCTCGTCTATTAGATTCAGCTGATCTAACCTCGATTGAATCCATTCTGACTCGTCGATTCCTGATTCTTTTAGAATTCTCAGGGAGGGAATTTCCACCTCTATAGGTAAAACAGTCTCCATTTCGTAGACCAATGAGTATGGAGTTGCCCTAGTCGATGTTCTTAAGGAGGTTTGATATGCATGAAGGGCGAAGGGAAGCATATCATGCCAATCTCTATAAGTGGTGGTCATCTTCCTGATTATCCTTTTGAGGTTTTTATTAGCAGCTTCCACTGCTCCGTTCATTTGGGGATGGTATGGTGAAGAATTGAGGTGCCGAATTTTGTACTGGTCACATAAATCTCAGATTTTTGGACCATTCAGATTTTTAGCGTTATCGGTGACAATTTCACTAGGAAGGCCATGTCAGCAGATGACATTGTTTTTGAATAATTTGAGGAATGTATTTTGCGTGATATGAGCATATGACAATGCCTCAACCCATTTGGAAAAATAGTCAATAGCCACCAAGATGAACTTGCACCCATTGGATGCCTTGGGATTAATAGGACTAATTACGTCGATGCCCCACATTGCAAAAGGCCAAGGTGAGACAAGATTAAAAAGCTGATAAGGCGGGACATTTATTGGATCAGCATAAATTTGACATTTATGACACTTCCAAAAGTACTCAATGCAGTCTTTCTTCAAAGTAGTCCAGAAGTATCCCCGTCTCATGATTTGCTTGGCCATTATATGTCCATTGGCGTGAGTAGCGCAATTCCCCTCATGAGTTTCGAAAAGGATCCTCCTTTCCTCTTTTGCATCCATGCACCTCAATAATTCGCCATTGAAGCTTCTTTTGTACAGAACTTCCCCACTGGGAAAGTATCCTAGTGCCAATCTCCTAATCATTCTTCTTTCATTCTTGATTGGCTCTTAAATACATATTTGATTGTATCCATTCTGGAGATAAGCCATGTTTTATGATTCAACATGTAGTGCTTGAGTCAATTTGCCGTCCACGCCAATGTGCAACAAGTTTTTTCTAGGAATGTATATCTCAACTCGCAATCATTGAATTTCTTACTTAAATAGTAAATGGCTCTTTCCTTTCGCCTCGTGTCATCGTGCTGCCCTAGAACGCAACCCATCGATCCCTACTGAACGATCATATATAAATTTAACGGCCTTTCCGTCACTGGAGGAACCAATATTGGTGGATTTGATAAGTACTGTTTAATCTTTTCAAAAGCCTCTTGACAAACTTGATCCCACTGAACGATGTTGTTCTTCTTGAGAAGTTTAAAAATGGGCTCAGCTTTAACAGTGAGATTGGAAATGAATCTTGAGATGTAGTTCAGTTTTTCCAAGAAACTGCGCACCTCCCTTTCTGTCTTCCGGGATGGCATTTCTTGAATGGCTCTAACTTTATCTGGATCCACTTCTATTCCCTTCTCGCTTACTATGAATCCAATAGCTTACCAGACCTAGCCCCAAACACACACTTTGCTGGGTTCAATTTCAGTTGATACTTCTTGAGCCTTTCGAACACCTTTCTCAACACTTGTACATGACTTTCCCCCTCTCTAGATTTGATAATCTTATCATCCACATACACTTCTACTTCTTTGTGCATTATATCGTGGAATAATGTGACCATAGCTCATTGGTAAGTAGCCCCAGCATTCTTTAATTCAAATGGCATGACCCGATAACAGAATATTCCCCACTGGGTGATAAAAGCAGTCTTATCTTTGTCTCCTTCATCCATGGGGATTTGGTTATATCCAGATGCCCCGTCAATGCATGAACATCTACCCAATCCTGCAATGTTGTCTACCAGCACGTCTATATGAGGGAGAGGGAAATCATCATTTAAGCTTGCCTTATTGAGATCCCTATAATCAACACATACCCTGACTCTCCCATCCTTCTTCATTACTGGGACAACATTAGCTATCCACTGAGGGTATTTGACCACTTCCAGGAATCCATCATCATACTGCCTTTTGAGTTCATCCCTAACTTTGAGCAGCGTGTTGGGATTCATTCTTCTTAACTTCTGCTTTACTGGAATTGTCCTAGGAATCAGGGGGATCTTGTGCGTTACTATCTGAGGATCCAATCTGAGCATATCATCATAGCTCCATGAGAATATATCCAGGAATTCTTTGAGCAAACTGACCATATTCTCTAATTCTCCACTTTCCACAACCTTAAGTTCCCTCTTAATTTCTTCAGTGCCTAGATTTATGGTGTGCGTTTCATCCCCACAAGGCACTAGGGAAGGCTAATCTTTTTCACCCCTTTCTCCTATAAGTTCTTCTTCAGAATCACTTGAAGTAATGGCCGTTACGGGAGTTTCAAAATTAACATAAGGAACTTCTGAGTCAATTGAATTATTAGGCGTGAATTGGTCAATGGTCCTGAAGAAATGAAAGTGGAGTTTATTAAAAGAATGGTTTTTAATATAAAAAGGAAAAGACAATTGGATGCAAAACGCACTATTAATTCATTTATCATAAAAAGAAGGTCCATTTACAGTATTACACTTGTCACCATGGATAAAATGATCAAGTATTGATAACAAAATGTACTTTACTCGAGATTAAGCATAGGAATGTCTTCTGCTTCCCAATTATCAAGCTCTTGCCCCTCAGCGATTGGTGAAATCAGAACTTCGGAGATGGAAGCAAGCTGATCTACCTCAAAAATTAACCTTTCACCCTCAGGTTCTATAACATTCACGCCGTTGCTTGTACCATGATTAGGCAATGGGTTTGAAGTGATATTGGAAAGAGAACCATTTTTCTCAATTTTTAACCACCCGTTTCTGATCAGGGCCTATACTCTTCCCCTGAGAGCTCCGCAATTGTCAGTTGAGTGGCCGAGTGCCCCACCATGATATTCACATCAGGCATTAGCGTCAGACCACCTGGGATATGGTGGCTGAATTGGGTCAAGGGGGATAGGCACTATTTGATTTATACCGAGTAAGTACCGATATATTTCACTGAGTGGAAGGAGGAGAGGTGGATCAAGGTTCCTTTGTGGTCTCGAGTTGGTTTGGGGAGGAGGTGGTCTTGATTGATTCAGTTGGGCGGGCGGTCTGGGGTTGTAAGCTGCTTGCGGTGGATATTGTGGGCGAGGGTGAGGATAATTTGGGAAAGGGGGCGGAATGTTTGCTATTGTTAGGCCTTGAGTAGGAGAGTACAGCCGGAAGTTATTTTGAGGTTGAGCTTGTCGGGTGATGGAGTGTACATCACCTTCCTTCTTCTTTCTAAAACTGGGATTTTTTTTTATAGAATTCTCAGTCAACTCCTGCAACCGTCCTAACTTAGGTTAGCTTCAATTCTTTCGCCAACTTTAATGATATCTGAAAAGCTGTTGGAGGTGTTTCCAATCATCATATTGAAATACGGAGCTTTCAATGTCTCAATGAACAGAGAGCAGAGTTCATTGTCAGTAACTGGAGGATATACTTCTGCTGCTTTCTCTCTCCATCTCTAGGCATACTCCTTAAAGCTTTTCCTTTCTCTCTGCACTAGATTTTAGAGGTCTCTTCTTGTTGGGGTGATGTCATAGTTGAACTTGTATTGCTTCAGGAAAGCATCGACCAAATCTTTCCAGGAGCACAATTTGCTCCTATCTAGTTGAATGCACCATCGCAAGGTTGCCCCGGAGAGACTCTCGTGGAAGAATTGGACCAGGAGTCTATCATCTTCCATAAGGGCTGACATCTTGGTGATGTAAGTGGTCAAATGAATGCGGGAGTCTGAATTCCCGGTATATTTGTCGAAGTCCGGAACTTTAAATTTGGGTGGTACCACCACATCTGGTACCAATCTCAGTGACGACATATCTACTGAACCGTACATATTCAGACCCTCTATTGCCCTTAATCTTTCTTCTAGAGCAGAAAACTTCTCATTTTCTCTGGCTCTACTTTCTCCTACTGCATGAGCCATTCCCCCTGTTGGGAAATAAGTTGTAGGGATGACTGGGGGGATTGGTATGGAAGGGTTTAACTCAGCATTTGAGACAGCAGGATGATAAGGGAAAGGTAAGTCATTATTTATGAGGGTCAGATTGACAGTGATCATAGGATCTGGGACAGGAGGTTGAAAAGTGAAAGAGGTTGAAGCTTGATGGGAATCAACCGTTGTAGGGAGTGGGGGAGGTAGTGGCAAATTTGGTTCTGATGCAGGTCTATTTTGGGATATCTCCTTCATTAGTTTCATGAGCTCTGAGACTTGGTCTCTCAATTCAAAAACTTGTCCCTGTAGGTTCTGGACTTGTTCCTGGTCTTCCATTATTCTCTTTGTTCAAGACCTTGTTAAGTACACTCGTCTTGGTTGAACTGCTTGCTCGGTTGGGCTTGCTTTACTTGGAGCAATGTTGATTTCCTTTGAGAAGAAATTTTAAATTAGTTTGAAATTCTATTAGAGTTAAGAATCCTAACTGGATAAAGGATACGGTGGCATATAATCACCAAAAATGGAGTCTGCAGAATTGTGTCAACTTTATCATGGCATCGCTCGATAGTCCAACAGTGAATGACGGGATCGTATGTGCGTCTATGATACTTGTCCATATGGTACATTTGTCTTTTCGTACAACCCTAGCGAGGATAGTTCCTACAAGAGTTATACTATTCATTCATATTTTACTAAAAAATGGCCCAAAGTGATTCATTAATCAAACAATTCATACATAGCATTCTTTACAATTGCCTAGGCTCAGGGAGACTCTTTAAAATACAATGACATCTTTTGAGGTACTCATAGAGTCTTTCTTCTTGTCTGGCGGGCTTGAATGTCCTCAAGGCATATTCAGATTTTGGCAGGAGCTCTTGTTTCCTTTGTGCTATCATTCTTTCTAGCTGGTCAACATTTTCTCTCAACTCTTGATTGAGGGTTGCTTGCCTTTTTTTTTCTTTTCTTTCCTTAGCACACTCTTTTAAAATATCATTGATAAACTGTGCCTGCTCCTTTAGTTCAAGCTTATTCTTTTTTCCTTCTTGTTTATATTCTTCTATAAGTATTTCCTGATATTCCAGTTTCTCTTGCAATTTGCTATTCTGAATCCCTGCCTCTCTTATTGCACCTTGGAGGTAGATCTTTTCTTTTTCCTACTGTGTTTCTTGTTCCTTAAATTCTACCTTTTCTGTCGTCACTTCTTCCCTGAGCCTTTTTACCTCCTTTTTCAGGATTTGCTGTCGTCTTCCAACTGCCTTATCCGTTCTTGTAGTCGCTGGTTCTCAGCATTCGAACTCTATAGAGAGCTGACCAACTGGACATTAGCTTCTTCTGAGAGAATTTCCCGATGAGGCATGCTCCCTTAGGTTCTGCTGGCTTGGGACATCCCTGATCTTTGTTTGTTCTCCATCTGAGATAATCTTCCATGGTGCTTGGCCCTTTAGGCGATCGTTTAATCATAGTGATGTACTCCCAGGATTTGTGAAATATTTTCAGTTCTTCCTTTCCGCTGAGTTCATGGTAGAAATGAGCTTGACGGAGTTCTTCAACACTGGGCGCGAATTGGGTTGAACCGAACTACCTCATTACCAAAGCTGGGATGTAACTTGTGTATCCGGTCACTCCAATTAAAGATATCGAATGATTACTCTCTGTACTGAACAAAATAGGCTGACCCAAAGTCCATAACTTCCTCCAGCAGTAGTTGTGACTGTTGAAGCTTAGAATCTGCTCTTACCATTGTAGCTCATTCTTTGGACTTATTACCAATCTAGCCATTTTCTCGATAAGCGGCTGGTCAGGATACCAAGTTAACCCCTTAGTTTCCAGAGGACACATGTGACTGAGGATCCAAAGATGTAGCAATTGGGAACAGCACTTGATAGATCCCCTACCTTGTCGTCAATAATAGGCAAGAGTCAAAAGGGTCTCTGCAAGGATTGCCGATATTGGGTTGACATTTTGCCTTTTTACTGCCCAGAACACTTCCGTGACGCTGTTAGTTATAATTCCTAAAGGCCCATGAAATAAGATCAGGCCGTAAATCCCCAGAGCTAGTGCTAACGAAGCCTGTTCCCATTGTTTGTTCTGAATGTGCAGATCCAAATGCCTTTTGAAGTAAGTCCAATACCACCCATGTGTGCTTCCCTTGACGGTTTCCTTTTCCTTTGCTTCCTCAGTAGAGACTCCCAGTATATGCGCGAACCTTTTCCAAGTCTTTCTATGCTTGAGGTGTAGGTAGATTTGATTCTGTGCCACATAAGGGATTTCTAGCAATGCCTGATATTCTTCCATAGTGGGAGTCATATCAACATCGTTGAAGGAGAACACCCCATACTTGGGATTCCAAGTTGATAGCATGTCTTTCAACGCCGAAATTTGTATTCTGACCCTTATCAAGATTGCAATCCTTCTGTACTTTTCCTCAAACTTTGCGTTGACATGATCGGGAAGTGATTTCCAACTTATGGATAAATCCTAAAGACTGGTCATTCTAACCTCAATCTTACTTGGGTCTAATGGAGGTAATGGGCCGATGCCTGCCCCTATGTCAACAGGCGGTTTGGACCATTGTCTAGCATTCTGTTCCTGCCTTGGAACTTTTTCCATTGACTGACTCGAGGATGCCATGTTAAAGTTTTCGTTTATACTTCACAGACTCCAATTTATTATGCCTGCGGAGAACACACGTTAGCAGAATATACTCAAGTAATTTTGAATTATACTACTGGCGTGGCAAAATCTATACACCTATCAAAGTAGGAAGGTGTTTAGATCATCCTAATAGTATGATTCAAAATTACCCTCACGCTATTAAAAGAAATAAATAGAGTGAGGTGAAAGCAAGTATGTCCGTTTTGTCCTAAAATAGGGAGAGTCCTAACACCGGGTAGGTACTATCTAATTGGATAGTTCTATCTTATGAGGTAGCTTGCTATGGCTTTAATGTGATAATTTAGCTTCCGGTCTAATTTTCTATAGCCACAGGTTCCCAAATTATCCCTACTGTAAACAGTAGAGCCTCATTCCACCACCATGATACTAACGGGAGAATTCCACAGGTATCACAATAGATGAAACAAGTTTCAATCTGAGCAGAAACCTTCACGGATACTGACGGGGTAAAATCCACGGGTACCCCTACATGACCCCCTCCTATTTCCTAAAAGGGTAAGAAAGCCCGGGTATAGGGCTGAAGTGTGTGAGAATATTGTGTAAGTGATCAGTGTGTGAAGGGACATATCTACCTCTTTTCAGTACGGGGAAAGTTTTAGACGAAAATTGCTCTAATAAATAAGATAATCAAAACAAGTAAAATGGTTAGAGAGAATAACAGTAATCAATAAATTAAGACTTTCGAATTTTGTAAGTTAAGCCCCCTAATTACGATTTTAATTTATATGAGCATAAAATTAAATATGCTTTTGGACCTCTAAACTAGGGTTAAAAGGAATGTCCCTAGTGGAGTCACCAAGCTATCGCAAGGGTTTTTGCGGTCGCCTGGATGAATTCTCACCGAAGTGGGAAAAATGAGGAGTCGCCAATTTAATTTTGAGAAAAATTAAAGAAAACCATTTATAAAAATAAAAATCCACTTTAAAGACAGAGATTCTAGGTTCGGGGTCCGTATACGGGTGGAAAAGGTGTTAGGCACCCCACCTCGTCCCTCAACGAGGGTAAGCAGATTTAATATTGTGCTCTTCATAAATTAAAATTGATAATTAGGGGGTTGGAACGATGATGTTAATCCTTTGGATAAAAGGAGTATTTGATATTTTACTATTTAGGGTTGCCCAAAAATATGAGTACATGAGATGACCCTTCAGTGAGTAGGTGTTGTGTAATGGATTTTGTTAGTTAATTCGAATATTAAAATTGTGATATTTTAATTTGAATTTTAGTTAAGAGAATTCGGGTAAGAAATTTCTCCCGATCTTCTGATATATTTTGTTAAGAGTTTGAGCGGGAGATTTTGGATAAGAACTCTCTTTCGATCTTCACATATTTTATTAAAATTTTGGACGAAAATCGGGTAAGAACTCTCCCCCGATCTCTTAAAGTATTCTGTTTAAAGTTTAAGTGAAGGATCTCGGATAAGAACTCTTCTCCGATCTCTACATATTTTTTTAATTAAAATTTTGGACGAGAATCGGGTAAGAACTCTCCCCCGATCTCTTAAAGTATTCTGTTTAAAGTTTTAAGTGAAGGATCTCGGATAAGAACTCTCCTCCGATCTCCATATCTTATTAAAATTTTGGACGAGAATCGGGTAAGAACTCTCCCCCGATCTGTTAAAGTATTATGTTTAAAGTTTTAAGTGAAGGATCTCGGATAAGAACTATCCTCCGATCTCCACATTTTATTAAAATTTTGGATGAGAACCGGATAAAAACTCTCTCCCGATCTCTTAAAGTATTGTTTAGAATTGCATGTCGTAAGAACTTTGAACTAAGGATTCTGGTGACCGAGGGTGCAAGAAACCCGTGCAAAGCTTTTTCTAACCCACTGAGTCTTATAACTAGAGAGTGGATGCAAGACCAAACTTCTCACCAATCTCCTATGTGATCACCTTATCAGAACTCTTTGATTGGCGATATCCGATCTCTTTTGATCACTAGTTTGGGATCCGATCCTATTTCGATTCCTGCTCTATTATATTATCACTTGGGCTCATTTCGTAGCCCGACCCCATAACTTATTTGTTTGACCTGCTATTCGACCTTTTGTTACACCTATCCTTTGTCATTTTTATTTGTTCGAAAACTCTCATATCGAAATACCCCTGCCTACGTTCTTTTGAGTATTTAAAGTTGCCTGTGAATTGAACGTCTACTCTTGAAGGAAATGAAAACTAAAGGACGATGAATGGAATTTACAGATGAAATAAAAGAAGACACAGGAAGTAACTATTGGCCTGGACAATCTATTTCGAGATTTTAGTGCAGCTGGATATAAAAAGAAATTTCAAAAGAAAGCTAAAGAAAATAAACAAGGGTATTCGACAAAATAATAATTTAGATGCTTACCTGTGGGAAGTTGGGGAGACGGATGAAATGACTCCGGAATCCACAAATCTTCCAGAGGTGAAAGTTGACGGCCGAAAGACTAGTACTTACTCGAAGTAATGGGAACCAGGTCGAAATGAAGTTGAGCTTGGAGAGTAATGTACTGATATTGGGGCGGTGAGGATGAAACTAAACGAAAATGGTCTTGCAGAGCAATGAACAGGCACTAAAAATGAAAATTTCAGGGTTTACAACTCCTTTGATGAAGATACTTAAGAAAACTGGTTTCTAAAGTTTCTCAACACTACGAAAGCTCAGAATGGCAAAGTAGCAAGACTGAATCAAATTTCAAAGCCTTTCCACTATAATCACCACCACCTTTTTTTTGTCCGTCCCCTCTACAGTATTGCATGCAAGTATTTAAAGGGAATGGGTGCTCATAATGGAGGGTTAGGATCTTACCAAAGGAGATGGAGGGTTTAGATTCAAAAGGACATAATCTGATGTCTGAGAATTAAAGAGAATCAAAATGGAGGGTTAGGATTCTATTCAGAATATCCGTCCTTTCTTCTTTTAATCCAACGACTCAGGGTCTTGCCTTACAAGGTGGATCCGAAGGCTGGGAATAAAAAGTGCCAAACCTGTCATCTGCTTTTTGATCCAAGGGCTCCGGGTCCATCCTTATAATTATGATCATCAGTGGAGATCGAGATGTATAGGACTGCCATAACTATTTTGGCGTCTGTCAGCTAGGTAGGCATTTCTGTAAATGAGGCGTATGGTGAAGATTTGATCACGCCTACAACACTTTAACTAACTCGGCTCTGATTATGAAGAGAGTTGATTGAAAGTTATTTAATCTCTCCGCGCTTTCTAATCTCTATTTCTTTTGATCTCCCTATTATGACCCTCTCCTGTTCCGATCTCTCTTGTATCGGGTCCCCCCTTATTTCCAGATCTCTCCCATTCTAGATTTTTCCTCTTTATCTGACTTGCCTTGGTTAAAGCAATTAATTCTTCAGTTACCGATGCATCTGCTTCGGTTTTTGTATGCAATAAATGCCCAGGCCCTATATATATGCACCAATGGGAAATCCCCTTCACACTTCACTTTTCCTCCTCCAATTGTTTTCAATGCTTCATTTCTCTAATACTAGCTCCTCCGGTGATAATTCCGATTATGGTGGCTGCTTTTGATCTTTTCCCGACTGTTTTCTTTGCCCTTCGCCTGAAAATTTATGACCTCGGCGATCGGAGAACCATTAGGACGTTATCTGATGATAGTGAGGGAACCGGACTAATTTACCAATCAAGATCGAAAGTGACGATCGTGCCGATCTCGAGTCGGTCTACCGGTATAATCGGAGTATCGATCTTGGGCAAGATGACTGCTAATTTCAATCTTAATATCAGTGACCGCCTCTTGAAGTTCATTTGGCCCCCAACCACATCGGGTGTCCCAATTGCAGCTCGGTTCTGGTCGATGACATCGGCAATGACTCCGCTCACTATCATGAGAGTCATAGTCACCCTATCTGAGCTGCACATGCATCCAATACTTGTGGCTAGCTTTCTGATCAAACACATCTTTTGATTCAACCATAAGACTAGGCTTTCACATAGGCTAGCATCCGGAGTAGTCCTAAACTAGGTAAAATGTAGTGCTGATCTTTAGAGATCGTCCAAATGATGTAATCCGATCTTTAAAGATTCCCCCAATGATGTAATCCGATCTCTTGAGATCGCCCAAATGATGTAATCCGATCTTTTGAAAATGAAATGAAATTTTATTTAAAGGTTTTTTTTTATTATTGCATTACTTATTTTCTAACCTCTGATATGCATATCTGATCTGATCCCTAAACGAATCGCCATTAGTCGATCTGTAGTTTCAGAAGTTTGTTCAATCCGAAGACCTTGGCTAACCGATCTCACTTATTCAATTTTTATTATGTTTTCTGAAACCTTCTTACGACGTGTCAAGGAAGCGTGTCGGTTCCACTAACCGATGCGTTGCTTGGGACTTCGCGAGTATTTAATGCTCATACGAGTATAAATAGGGGAGAGGCGTGTCAGTCATTTCCTTATGTCATTTTCAGAACCTCTCTAGCAATCTCAGCGTTTTCTCTCATTTTCTCAAGTTTTTCAGGCACCGATCGCATTCTGGTAAGAATTTTGATTCTTTTCTTGGTTAATTTCTTTTGTTTTCCTGAAAATGAGTAGTGCTGAGGGTCAGAGAGCTACAAGCCCGCTTTCCATCCACATTTCGTGGACCTCGAAAGAAGGTAATGCAATAGGGCCAAGCGGATGCCCCAGTACAGCCATTGTTTCGATTACTAGTCCGGTTGCGAGATCGAGGCGGGGAGCGTCTTCCCGAAGAGAAAACCTGCCAGTTGATTAGTTGCCTTCGGTCCTGAGAGAAACCGATCTCCAATCTATAAGCCAAGAGTACAATCTGCGGATCGACACTTTTGAGCGGATCAAGTGCCATGGCGACCTTTGAGCCAATCACTTCTTTGATGAAGGCGATCTCCTCATAGTATATGAAGAACAGCTAAAGGCCGGACTCCGTTTTCCTTTGGACGAGTTTTACAAGGTCGTCCTAAAGCTCCACCACGTCTCGGTAGCTCAAGTACATCCGAACTCCTGGCGGACTTTAGTAGCCTTCCGGGGGCTCTGCCGAGCTAAGGGACTGGAACCCACGGCTAAAGTCTTTGCCGAGCTGCATAGGCTTACCCGAAGGAAGGATGACGAGTTATGGTTCTTTCAAGCTAAATTGAACTGCTCACTCTTTACCGATCTCCCTTCTTCATTGAAGAATTAGAAGGACCGATTTTTTATATTGAGAGGCAAGATTTCGAATGGTTTCAAATGTTTCCCTCGGAGTTAGCAATACTTGGTTGCTTCGTTTCCAAAGAAGATCACTTTGAATAAGGACGAAGACGCCATGGTGAAAGAGTTAAAGACTCAGGCATCCACCCATAAATTCTCGTGTTTAGATGCAGTTATGGCCGAACTGAAGTGGTGGATGATGCGGCTGATCACTGACGAAGACTACGAACTTCAGCTCTCTGACCTCGGTCTGGGTATAATCCATATCCCTAACCTCTAAATCTTAGCGAACTCACTGATTTTTTCTCAGTGCAGGTATGGTGAGTGGCGATACTTCTAAAGAGAGCCGTAAGCGAAAGAGGGAGGTCTCCTGTAAAGTACAAGCAATGAAAGAGGCCACTGTCACTGCCGCTCAAACACCACAGCGAGACTTGGTAGAAGTATCGAGCTCACCTCCCCAATCTCAAGAACAGCCGGTCCCTGAAGTAGAGGTCGTCATCTCTCCACCTTGGCAGCTTGAGCATCTACCTCCACCTCCTTCGATCTCTTCTAATGTGGAAGGGAAGTCCTCTGGTCCCTCTGTTAGAACACTCTCTCGAGGAGCCCAACTCCTTGTCCAGTCGTTAGAAAGAAACTGCTCCACCTGAGGGAACCCTTGACTGGCCAAAGTCATGGGCACTTCGATTTGCTTCTAAGAAGATCGGAGCCAGTTAGCAGAGGAAAGTATTGATGACATCCTAGCTCAGACAATGAGCTTGGGCTTGGAGGCTATTGCAAATCAGCATGTACTCAGAGAGAAAGCCCACGCCTTAAGGAGGGAGATCCTTAAGGCGGGCCAAGATGCGTCAGCTGCAAAGGCTCAGCTCTCCTCTGCCAATGACTATATCGCTAAATTGGAAGATCAGGTGAAATATTGTGATGAGAAGATAGCCGTGGTGGAGTGGGAACTCGAAGTCTCCCGGGCTGATCGATCTGCTGATCTCGCTTGTTTCTCTGAAGAGCTTCGGGCAAAGGAAGAGGAGCTTCAGGCAAAGGAAGATGAGAGCACGACAAAAGAAGCTGGGGCATATGTGAACCCCTATAACAACCTCCTGGCTGAACTGAGGAAGCGTTATCCTGAGGAGGACTTCTCCTAGATGAATCAGCTCATTCTAGAGGCCGAAGAGGAGAGTGACGAGGAGCCGGAGAGAGAGAGAGAGAGAGAGAGAGAGAGAGAGAGAGAGAGAGAGAGAGAGAGAGAGAGAATCAGAGAGCGGATGATGTACCCGGGGAGCAGGCTGGGGGTGATCCACTTGCTGAATGACTTGTATATATTTTACTTGGAAATGAATAGAAATCCTTTTTTTTTTTGTTCAATTTTTTTGATGAGATCGGAAAGTATCCAAATTGTCTGAGTACTTAATCGATTGAACGTATTTGAACATTAAACTTGAAAGCAACCATTAATCAGAGTATTAGAGATCAGAAAAACATTATGCGTGAACACGAGATCAGACTAAGCCATGACCAAATGTCGGGTAAAACTTTATAATATCAGAATTACAAAGATTTGACATTTACTCGAACTTTTTAAGATCGGAACCACTATCAGACCAGATAGAAACCTTGATTTTATTTTTAGGAATATTTGGGGTATTTAGCGAAGAATCCGACCACAACATTAGCTAAATGAAGTTCTGTAATGTCTGTACAGAAAGATCGGAGAATAGCAGTGGGTAAGATTGGATGGTCCGGATACCCAATTTTGATTCGAACCCATCTGATAAGAGATCGGAAAACAATTAACTTAAGAGGGGGATTGGTTTGTTCCATAGTCGAGCAATCGGTGGGTTTGGAAAATCCATTTGTGATCAAAGGACATCGGTTAGGAGTGGATAATAAAGTGAAAAGGCCTAATAGTTCCTCGACTTCGGAGGTTGGCCAAAATATGGTATCTACAGATGAAGATGTGAGTTTCTTGTCCTCCAATTATTTACCTTTTCTGACCATTTTTTCTTTATTCATTTTAACTTATCTGCCTTGAGCAGGACTTCACAATACCAGTTACCATGTTAGATATACTTTCTTGTGACAGTGAAGTTCTACTTGACCCATTGGATGGCTAGATTCCATGAATAGAATGGAAATGAGGCAGAAGAATGAAAGAAAAAAGAACTTTGAAAAGTATTTATCTAGTAAGATAATAGTTGATGTGAAGTGAAATTCAAATTCTTATTTACTGGTCTCTTTCTTATGCCTGTTTGTTAGCTCTCACGTATTTAGTACTCTTTGATGGTTCATGTTAATTTGATGGGTATTACATTATGATTGAAATTCTTATATAGGAGAAAGATGGATTCACTTCAGGAGAGCCTTGATTGTGTAGCAGTTTAGTCAGTTAAAGCACATCAAATGCCATTTAGTTAGACAAAACTGACATTGTGATATGAAGATGATTCAATTGTAGATGGATGCTGAGCCTCAGTTATTTAAATAAAGGAACTAAGGTCTCCAATATGCTCGTTTAGTCCTTCATTTGCTCTTTTTCCTATTAAGTATTTTCCGAAACTAGTACTTAGAAAAATTCTAAGTTTTCTATATCCCTTTTGGCACTGCCTAGCAAAGGGTATGCAGAAAGTCCACCAAAATAAGGTGCGATATTCATGCCTCCCATTTATCAACTTTTATTTACTTAAAAACTATGTGCATGAATGTATTTTCTTTAAGCATTTTAAGTTTGTATTATCTACCTTGAGCAAGACTTGGCATATTTCCTACAATGATAAGACAGATAATAAGAATGATGATGACTCAGAAAAGAATAAGTTTACTGTAGCCAGAAAGGAAAGGAAAGGAAAGGAAAATAAAAGGTGAGCTGCATTTATTTGTGGTCAGTATTGAACGTGGATATAATTTCTAGATTCTGTACATTGTCTTGTATAGCAGAGGGCAAGAGATCATGCTAACTCATATGCAGAAGTTGTAGACCTGTTTACAAATCTTGAGACTTGTAAATTTGTGTTAAATCTACATATGATATATATGCCACAGGGAAAGATCTCATTTTGGAAGGTTTCAATCAATTGCAAATTCTTTGTTTAGCTCATGCACACTTGAAGATACTGTAGACTGGTATACTTATTAATAACTAGCCAATTTGTTTTTACTCTCATTTAAACAATCTTACTTGGAAAATCAGTTCATGTTTATTATTGCAGCATTAAATTTGCTGGCTCATTTCCACTTCCTTTTTTTGCGTGATTTCCTTCACAAGGCAGCTATGGAGCTTCAGGAAGAGAAAATGTTGGAAGATTATCCTCCACATAGTACTTCATGAGGTAATTCATGTACCTGTAGACTGTTGTTATTCCATGATATAAAAATCCTTTTTAACATTTTCTTAATATTTTGAATTTGAAAATCTGTAATCTCTAATGGTTAAACCAATATAAGAATGGAAATTAAAATTACTCCATCCATTCTAGGAGATTAGGATTATTGATGGGATACTTTATGATTCTTGTATGTAGATCAATTCAGTAATCTTACTTTTTTATTAGAGATTGCAAGATGCAAGATAATAGTGGATGCACAGCTGCATTGTTTTCCCTGCAAAATTATTCAATTGAGTAGAAAGGTAAATGAGACTTCTTTTTATTTCCCATAATTATTTGAATTGATTCATTGTTTCTCTAATTACAATTATCACAAATGAACTGTTTTTGTTGTGCTTTCAGCATGTCCTGGGAGCTATCAACTTTGCTCCAAGTGAAAGATAAAAAAAGTGCGTTGGAGGTCGATATCATGCCCTTTTATTAGCTCCTTATGGGATTATGACTGCTAAATTTTGGGTTCAAGCTGTAAGCCTGAACAGAAATAGAGATAAGTTTACATCACCCACTCAAGCTTTGAGCCTCGAGTTCTCATCATGTTGCCAGCATCCTTCAGCTAAAGCTGATTAGAGGACCAAGAAATGTCACTTTGCAATTGGAATCATCAGATGATGGAAGAGAATTAGCGAGTTCAATAAGGAAGAGTAAACAAAACTAGTGATAACCGTTGCTTGTGAAACTTGAGGTTTGAATTCCCGTTTTGAAAGCATCCTTCAATTAAAGATTGATCGAATGAACAATTGAACTAGCTTTGCAATTAGAACCATTAGAAGATGGAACAGGACTTCGTCCAAAGTGCACAAGCAGCTTTCCTTGTTAAAGTTGTTGCATATATTGTTAGATATGAGAAGGATGTGAAGTAATTCAATTTTTGCAATATTTCAGGAAAATCTTGATTATGGAATTCTATGCTATATGTTGCTAAACTTTATTGCTTCCTACCTAATGATATGAGTTGTAAAATACATATTACACATATTTCTTTCAGTGTGCTACACTGAGATTGTGAAACACTCTGTTCCATGTCCCTTGTAGATAGCAAGACTAATTAACTCCTCAACTTGCAAGTTTACATTACCAAATTCGTGAAACACCTCCATGTTTAGACCAAGCCTATAGACTCTCCAGAGACTGCCAATAAGTAGTTTCAGTGCCTGCAAGCCCAACGCCCAAATTGATCCTAGGTATATTAAGGATGCACAATTGGACAATGTACCATCCTCGTTTAGCAAGTGACTACCGGACCTGACCAGTTGCCCTTCTTTTTTTTTATTTGTTTATTTTAAAGAAACAATAATCTGTTTTTACTTTTGGTTTTTGAAAATCTAAGAACGCATATCTTGTTTCTTATTCTCAATCATTTGTTATTTGTCCTTTTTCTATAGTTAAATCAACTATAAAATTTTACCCATTTTTTTCCAATCAATGCATACTACCAATAATTGAGACCAATTATTAGCAACCCTTTTAGAAAATAAAAAAATATCTCATCAAATTTTCACCCATTTGTGCCTCCAATAAACATCAGATCAAATTGTAAACCTCACAAACTACCTTCCCCATACTCATGTTTACAGGCATGGCTTCAACATATCCAAACCATATATTTTTTTCTTCACACAAACTAGATTTCATTCTAACCAGATTTCATTAGGTACTTCACAGAAGTTCATCTGGATATATCTTGGTGGTTTAGACAAAATAAAAAACAATTCATCTTTCCAAAGATAAAGAAAAAAATTATATGTAATGAAAAAGTTATCACAAATGTTTCAACCACAATTAAAAAGATTGTTCTCTCCATGTGGGAGAAATATTTTTTTATTGTGTTTGATTTATATATACATGTCTTTCTATCGGAATACTCAAAAAATCTGATTAGAGGAATTTTAGGCAGTATGAAACTAAAGTTTTTGAAAATTTTTATAATATAAATTGAAGTTGAGAGATGATTATCAAATAATCTTAAAAATGAAGAACTGTTGATGTAAAGTGACACTTTTGCTGTCACTTGTTCTTTAAGTTTTTTACTAATGATTATTTTGTAATGTACTTAAGTATGGGTTAGTATGGCTGATTTCAGTTCAACAAATATGTATGGTTTAGTCAATAAAGTATGGGACTTTTCTTGTAAAAATTAATTTCATATACTGATGCTTATATATTTTAAATTAATGGACTATTCCAACAGAAAAAAGGAGAGTTCTCCTGCAATTCCTTCCCAATTTTCTTTGTTCTGTATGCTTACAATTGGTATCAGAGCATTTAGATCTTAGAGAAGGAGTGTGAGAGAAAACAAATAAGAGAAACTTCACCAGAAAAACAATAAACACTTGAGTGTTGTTCATGGCCTCTAGCAGCTATTCATCAACTACACCTCCTATTTTATAGGAGAAAACTATGTCTTTTGCTCTGTCAAAATGAAGGCCTAACTAAGGGCTTTTGACCTTTGAGAGGTAGTGAAAACAGGGAGAGATCCGCCACCATTGAGAGCTGATCCTACATTAGCTCAAATAAAGCATCACTCTGAGGAATGTACAAAGAAGTATAAAGCTTTGTCCTATTTGCACCAAATTGTATCTGATGTTATATTCACAAGGATTATGGCTTATGAAACAGCTAAAGAGGCATGGGATAAGATTAAGGAGGAGTTCCATGGAAGTGACAAAACAAGGCAGATGCAGATCTTGAATCTCAAAAGAGATTTTGAGGTTCTGAGAATGAAAGATTATGAATCAGTAAAAGAATACTCAGATAGGCTTATAAAGACCATAAATCAGATAAGGCTACTTGGGGATGAGTTAACAAATAAGAGAATAGTAAAGAAAGTGCTTGCAACCTTACCTAAGAGATTTGAATAAAACATTTCTTCCCTTGAAGATTGTAAAGATCTTTCTCAGATCACTTTGGCTGAGTTAGTGAATGCTCTACAAGCAGTAAAACAAAGAAGGAGTGTGAGGATGAAAGAAAAATCTGAGGAAGCATTAATGGCAAAACAAAAAGGCAAGGTTCAAGCTACCTCAAAAGGGAAAAGATCTGGTGGAGAAAGAAAATTTAAAAGCAAGAAAGATGAAGCCTAAAAGGAGAAAAACAGAGATGGGAAGTTCCCACTATGTCCAAATTGCAAGAAAACAAACCATTCAGAAAAATTCTGTTGGTTTAGACTTGGAATGCAATGTAGAGCTTGTAAAAAGTTTGGCCATGTTGAGAAAGCATGCAAGAACAAAGGTGAGCAGTAGGCTCAATTTATTGAAGAACAAGAACAGTAGGAGGAAAAGCTTTTTACAGCAACCTGTTACTCTTTTAACATAAGTTGTCACGACCCATCCTATGGGCCGGACCGGCACTAGGACCTAGGCCAGCCTAAAGCCCCCGAGGCCTGTAGTAAGCCTAACTATTCCTCGACCCAACTCTAAGGCCCATTTGGGCCCAATTTCAAGAATTCATCTGGACAGAGTCCGGCCATAAAATGGACCTTTCAACGGAGAGTTTTTGACTCACCCGACCTGTAAACACCATATATAATCAATTAGGAAGCTCAACTCACCTTCTACATACTCAAATATCATAAAAATAAATGGGAGCTTAGCTCCCTCATCCAGTCCAACATACATGCATATAATAAGTTTACAGGTCTAACATGATAATTATATTACAGACCCAAATCAAATGAATATTTCTAACACATGCGGAATTCTAGAAGTTAACAGAATTATACAAACATGAATAAACAACCTGCGAAGGAGAAAAGCAAGTTAACCACAATAATAATCCTCCTGTAGCCTGGAAAAATATTGAACAGGAGTGAGCGTTCGACTCAGAGAGTAAAATATCAATTTTAACCATAATCTCTATAGCTATCTAAAGCTAATGCACCCTGTGAAGTGAAATGCAATATCGTCATAATTTTCATATCATAACAACAAAAGGGTAATTTGGAGCACTCACACACCCGATAATATCAAACAATAAATATATGGGAGCTGATCCCCTATACAGCCCTCTTAATCCAACCTGTGCCAGCGAAGAACTCAAGCCAGACTTTCGCTTAATAAACCAAATCAGGGTCCCAACGAAGAACTCAAGCCGTGTCTACCCCGAAGGACTGGGTCCCAGTGAAGAACTCAAGCTGTGTCTACCCATCCTGTCCTTAGCCAACACCACACCACACGCACACCAACTCACGCACACTGCTCCAAATTACCACAATAACATCCATGACACTTTAACAATTATGAATGCAACATAAAACGTGCCCAGTGTTTAATTACATAAATACATATTTATAAGTGATGCATGGGCATGCTTGAACATATAATAATATCGAAATTACAATTAAAATTTAATATTTTACTCATAACTCAACCGAGGTCACTGTGGTGGCTGGGCGGAGGAGGAAGGCTGTCCCAGCTCACCTGAAAATTTTATTATAAATATTCAATATATTTGACTCAATACAAACTAAGAAAAAGACCAAAGATGTCCTTAGTCGTGCTGAAAATCCGGCAAAATCTCCCCTATACCTAGGACCTACCCAACCTGAAAAAGAGCTTAAAAGGCACTTCTGTATCCACAAACCATACACCCACAACTCAATCACATCACACAGCTCCTCCTGGGCCCATCCAAACGGTCATCAATCATAATATGTAAAATTACAGTTTAGTCCTCATAATTTAATCCTTTTGCAAAAACTGACCAAATGGACTCTAAAAATTCTAAAACTTTGCCCCGCGGTCCTTAGCAATATTACTAAGCCAATGCAAAAGGAATTATAATTTTGTAAGCTACCACGAATATTTTATGAATTTTTAATCCAATTTAAGCACTAGAAAATTAAGAAAAAGCAAGGTTCGGGTTGACCTACACCTATTTCGACTCTGGGGACGTGCTCGGGACGTCTGACAATGGTGGGGTAGCCAAAATCTCGATCCGATTCCAAGACTTTTTTAGTAACCGGTCTGTCTGACGTGAAATTCACAGACATGGGCAACCGTCGAATTTCTGCAAATTGAGGGTACCTACACAAAGCCCACAACACGGGGGTTACTACAAAATTTTTATGAAATTTTCTAAGCTCATTTAGTGCTCGGAAAAATACTACGAAGTTTTGTGGGACCCACTGAAAAACGGTGTCGAAAAATTTTGAAATTTATATTGCCGCGAAGCTCTCGACGAGTGGAGCGCTCTGGTACTCTCGGTTTTCTCGTGGGTTTCACGGTTTGCGAGAAATATAGCCAAAATCAAAATGGGCTAAAACTTCCCGGATAAAAATTGGGCAAACCGCTTGATGGAATTTAGTGATCTTGGTGTCTATGGAAAGCTCTCGAGGTGTAGATGGTGTTTGACACAAGACCCGGCCCAAACAGTGGCCGGATCGGCCGGATTCTAGCCGGGAAGCTGAAACGGCACGCACTCGCAGAGGGAGCTTCGCGCATCGTTTTTGGCCGCTTGGAATGCCGGCCGGCGGTGGGGGAAGGCTAGGGCGGTGCGCGGGCGAGGTGGGGAGGGCTGGGTGGAGGCGGCGCAGCGTGGGGAGGAGGGAGGAGAGAGAAAACGGGAGAGAGAGGAAGAAGGGTCGGGGACGAGCACGGGGAAGAAGAAAAGGAGCTGGCCAGTTCGATTCGACCGGTCCAATTTGGTCTGGTTCGATTCGGCCGGTTTGATTCAAGATACAAAATTTTGAATTTTTTACTCTACCTTGGGACCGAAAACGAAGTCTAAAAATTTCGAAAAAAATTCTAGAAAACTCTAAAAAAATTTGTAGAGTCCAAATATATTTTTAGTTTTGTCACATGTTCTTTAAATTAATTTTTAAAAATCATCAAAATTTTATATTTTAGGAAAATCGGACCCAATTTCTAAAATCTGAAAAATTTCAAATAATTTTCTAAAATTTAAATAAAATAAAATATTAATATTTATCCATAAAATAATAAATTTAAAAATTAGGGGTGTTACATTCTTCCCCCCTTATAGAAAAATCGTCCTCGAATTTTTTACACAATGCAGAATAAAAGAACAGAATTACACATTGAACAAGTAAGGGTACTTGCTACGCATGTCCCGCTCTAACTCCTAGGTACATTCTTCCACTGATTGACTCCTCCACAAAACCTTAACCATAGGAATCTGTTTTGATCTTAGCTGCCTCACTTGGTTGTCCACTATGGCCACAAGTTGCTCCTCAAGCATCAAGTTCTCTTTCAGCTCTACTACATCCGGCTGTAGAACATGAGAAGGATCAGGTATGTATTTCCTGAGCATGGAGATGTGAAATACAGGATGAACATGAGAATGGTTGGGTGGTAACTCCAACCGGTAGGCAACTGCTCCAACTCTATCAGTAACCTCAAAAGGTCCAATATACCGAGGTGCTAACTTGTCCTTCTTTCCAAATCTCATGTCCCCTCTCATTGGAGAAATTTTCAGGAATACGTAGTCGTTTACTGCAAACTCCACATCCCTCCGCCTGGGATCTGCATAACTCTTCTGCCTACTGAAAGCTGTTTTTAATCGTTCCCTGATTAAAGGAACTATCTCTGAAGTGTACTGCACTGGTCTACATCATGCACCTTCGCTTCTCCCATTTCCATCCAACACAGAGGAGACCTACACTTTCTATCATATAGTGCCTCATAGGGTCCCATCCCTATGCTGGAATGATAACTATTGTTGAAAGCAAACTCCACCAAAGGTAGCTGATCATCCCATTGACCTTCAAAATCCAAAACACTCATGCAAAGCATGTCTTCCAGTGTTTGGATTGTCCTTTCGGACTGTCCATCTGTCTGAGGGTGGAAAGCGGTACTAAAGTTCAACTGTGTGCCAAGTGCCTCCTACAACTTTCTCCAAAATCGAGAAGTGAACTGGGGCCCTCTGTCAGATATTATGGAAGTAGGAACTCCATGCAATCTGACTATTTCCAGAATATAGAGCTGAGCGTACTGTGCAACATAATATTTAGTCTTCACTAGCAAGAAATGAGTTAATTTAGTCAGACGGTCTACAATTACCCATATCGAATCATATCCCCGTGTGGTACGAGGCAACCCAGTCACAAAATCTATAGTAATCATTTCCCATTTCCACTCTGGGATAGGGAGCTCTTGCAGCTTCCCTGACGACCTCTGGTGTTCAAACTTCACCTTCTGACAAGTCAAACACTTGGACACAAAGTCTGCTATGTCTTTCTTCATGCCATTCCACCAATAGCTATCTTTCACATCATGGTACATCTTGGTGAAGCCTAGGTGGACACTATAGGGTGTATAGTGTGCCTTTTGCATGATCTCATTTCTGAGGTTGTCCACATCAGGCACACATATCCTGGAACCTTACAGAAGAGTGCCATCATTGGCAAATCCAAACTCACAACCTTCACCCTGCTGTACTCTTTCTACAATCTTCATCAATTGTGGGTCCCTATGCTGGGAAACTCTAATTTTGTCTCGCAGGTCTGGCCTCACTGAAAAATGGGCCAACAATACCCCCTCATCTGAAAGATTTGAGATCAGACCTTGGTCTATCAACTCATGTACTTCCTGAATCAACGGTTTCCTCTCCGCTGATATGTGTGCTAAGCTGCCAGAAGATTTTCTGCTTAGCGCATCTGCTACTACATTGGCTTTCCCAGGGTGGTACTGGATGGTACAATTATAGTCCTTTAAAAGCTCCATCCATCTCCTCTGTCTCAAATTCAAGTCCCTCTGTTGGAAGATGTACTTCAAACTCTTGTGGTCGGTGTACATCTCGCACACTTCACCATACAGGTAGTGTTTCCAGATCTTTAGTGCAAAGACTACAGCCGCCATTTCCAAATCATGGGTGGGGTAGTTCTGTTCATGCCTCTTTAGCTGCCTTGAAGCATAAGCCACTACTTTTCTATTCTGCATCAAAACACACCCTAAGCCAACTTTGGAGGCGTCACAGTACACGGTATATCCTTCACCACTCATCGGTAATGTCAACACAGGGGTGGTGGTTAGACACTCCTTAAGTTTCTGGAAACTCTCTTCACAATCATCTGTCCAAATGAATGGAACATTCTTCCGAGTTAACTTAGTTAGGGGAGCTGCTATCCTGGAAAAATCCTGCACAAAACGCCTATAGTAGCCAGCTAGGCCCAGAAAACTTCACACCTCAGTGACTGTTGTAGGCCTAAGCCAATCAGTTACAGCCTCAATTTTCTTGGGATCCACTCGAATGCCTTCACTAGAAACCACGTGTCCCAAGAATGAGATGCTTTCTAGCCAAAATTCACACTTTAAAAATTTGGCATATAGCTGGTGCTCCCTCAAAGCCTGCAACACCATCCTCAAGTGCCACACATGTTCTTCCTCGGTCCTAGAGTATACCAAAATGTCATCTATGAACACGATGATAAAATGGTCTATGAACGGCCTGAACACCTGGTTCATCAAGTCCATGAAGGCCGCTGGTGCATTAATGAGTCCAAACGACATCACCACGAACTCATAATGACCATATCTAGCCCTGAATGCTGTCTTAGACATATCCTCAATCTTGATTCTCAACTGATGGTAGCCTAATCGTAGGTCTATTTTGGAAAAGAATCTAGCTCCTTGGAGCTGATCAAATAGATCGTCGATCCGAGGAAGTAGGTATTTATTCTTCACAGTCACCTTATTCAGTTGTCTATAATCAATACACAACCTTAAGGACCCATCTTTCTTCCTCACAAATAAAATAGGAGCGCCCCAGGGTGAAGTGCTCGTACATATGAAACCTTTGTCCAAAAGCTCCTGTTGCTGCTCCTTTAACTCTTTCAACTCTGCTGGTGCTATCCTGTAAGGTGGCATTAATATGGGGTTTGTACCCAGCACAACATCAATGCAGAACTCTATTTCCCTTCCTGGTGGCAATCCTAGAAGCTCCTCAGGGAAGACATCCATAAATTCTCTGACAATAGGCACATTCTCCATGTTGACACTTTCTACAGATGTATCTCTCACCAATGCCAAATACCCTTGACATCCATACCTCAATATTTTTCTAGCACTAATTGCTGACACCAAATTATATGGAGCCACGCTCCTGTCACCATCAAAGCTAAACTCTTCCACACCAGGTATGTGGAAACACACCTTTTTGTTCTTGCAGTCTAAAGTAGCATAATGAGTTGCCAACCAATCCATCCCCAAGATCACGTCAAAGCCCATTACTGATAAAGGAACCAAATCTGCGGGGAGGACTCTTCCATCTACTACCACTGGGCTACCCGGAAAAACCATATCTACATCTATGTTGTCACTAAGTGAGGTAGCTATAGACAAAGGGTATTCTAAAGTTGTAGGGTTCCTACCCAATCTCATGGCAAAAACAGGGGAGACAAATGAGTGCGTAGCACCCGGATCTATCAAAACACGAGCCTCATAGGAACAGACTAGAAGAATACCTGCCACAACTGCATTGGAAGCCTGAGCATCCTGGTGGGTCAAGGTGAAAACCAGAGCTTGACCCCTACCCTGGGTTGCAGAACCCTGATACTGACTTCTACCTCCTGATTTGCCTCCAAATCCATGTCCCCCTTGTCCTTGGCCACTGAACTGACTGCCTGCTATGCTGGAAGCACCAGGATACAACTGACGAGGAACATTCGCAACAGAACCCTGTGACCCCATCTGTGGCTCACTGAACACTGGGCATTCCCTAGCAAAGTGACCTTGTTGGCCACACCTGAGACATACTCCTGAACCCATCAGATAAGGTCCTGAATGTCCTCTTCCACACTGTGTGCAAGGTGCCAAGAAGGATCCTGAACCAGACCTAGAATTGTTGTATCCCGAACTGTGACCACTGCTGGATCCATACCCTGGTCTGAATCCTCGAGATTTGTGTCTAAAACCACTCCTCTTGCTCCTACTTCTTTCTCTGAAATGACTTTGGCCTCCGCTATCCTTAGTGCCCATGTGGGGGACACCCGAAGAACCCTATGCTCTATTTTTCTTTACCCTTCCACTATCATCCACGGTATAACTAATCTCAATCTGTCTGGCTCGATCAACTACCACATCAAAAGACTGATCAGACATCATGGCCAGGTTCGCATACCTCCTGTCAAGCCCCTTTAGGAACCTCTTCACTTTCATAATTCTGTAGCTACTGCTGAAGGGGCATATCTACTCAATTCCAAAAATTCTGTAGCATATTCATCTACAAACCTGCCATTCTGCCTTAAGGCCTCAAAGGCCCATTGCTTTTGATCTTTGAAACTTTCTGGTACAAACCGGTTGATAAACAGTTCCACAAATTGGGTCCATGACAAACCCTCTTGCCAAGGTAATATGTAGTCATTCATCTGTTGTCTAGGCATAGGCCCCATGACATGCTGCACACACTCTATCAGTTCCCTATCAGTCAATTGCAACTCTGTTCCTGCATGTCTGCAGGAATCCAAAAACTGATAGGCATCATCTGACGCATCATAAGTACTAGGCACCAACTTCTTAAAATTTATGATCTGTTTGTAAGGTTCCCCTCTTGGTGCGGTGGATTGTTGCTGCTGTGGGGGGTGAATCATATACTACGCCATCATATCGATGGTTTTCTACAAACCAACTAGAGTAGCTGCCATTGGGTCCATGGGATCCTATGCCATAAAAAACTGATCCTGTACTGGATGTGGCTGCTCCTCTACTTGAGCAGCTCTAGGCCTCCTACCCCGCCTCCTCGGGCAGGCGCCTCATCCTGTGCCAACACTTTGTCGGGCACATTTGGTTTTGTTGCAGTGGTAGCTCTTCTGCTTCCACGCATTTTCCTGAAATTCAGCAGCATTAGCCCACAAAATTCAAAACGGTATATTACACAGCTCTATAACTCATATTTCACATAATTATATAAAGCAGAAACTTGAAGTAAAGATGACAATGCAAGACGAATGTGGTCCCTATTTTCCGCATGTGATTCCTAGTAGACTCTTCCCAACACTTTAGACAATTATTCCCTATGAATCTGGAGCCTAAGCTCTAATACCACATTTGTCACGACCCATCCTATGGGCCGGATCGGCACTAGGACCTGGGCCAGCCTAAAGCCCCCGAGGCCCGTAGTAAACTTAACTATTCCTCGACCCAACTCTAAAGCCCATTTGGGCCCAATTTCAAGAATTCATCCGGACATAGTCCGGCCATAAAATGGACCTTTTAACGGGGAGTTTTTGACTCACCCGACCTTTAAACACCATATATAATCAATTGGGGAGCTCAGCTCACCCTCCACATACTCAAATATCATAAAAATAAATGGGAGCTCAGTTCCCTTTTCCAGTCCAAGATACATGCATATAATAAGTTTACAGGTCCAACATGGTAATTATATTACAGACTCAAATCAAATGAATATTTCTAACACATGCGAAATTCTAGAAGTTAACAGAATTATACAAACATGAATAAATGACCTGCGAAGGAGAAAAGCAGGTTTACCACAACAATAATCCTCCTATAGCCTGGAAAAATATTGAACAGGAGTGAGCGTTCGACTCAGAGAGTAAAATATCAATTTTAACCATAATCTCTATAGCTATTTAAAGCTAATGCACCCTATGAAGTGAAATGCAACATCGTCATAATTTTCATATCATAACAACAAAAAGGTAATTTGGAGCACTCACACACCCGATAATATCAAACAATAAATATATGGGAGCTGATCCCCTATACAGCCCTCTTAATCCAACCTGTGCCAGTGAAGAACTTAAGCCAGACTTTCGCTTAATAAACCAAATCGGGATCCCAGCGAAGAATTCAAGCCGTGTCTACCGCGAAGGACCGGGTCCTAGCGAAGAACTCAATCCGTGTCTACCCGTCCTGTCCATAGCCAATACCACATCACACGCACGCCAACTCACGCACACTGCTCCAAATTACCACAACAATATCCATGGCACTTTAACAATTATGAATGCAACATAAAACGTGCTCAGTGTTTAACTACATAAATACATATTTATAAGTGATGCATGGGCATGCTTGAACATATAATAATATCGAAATTACAATTAAAATTTAATATTTTACTCACAACTCAACTAAGGTCACTATGGTGGCTGGGCGGAGGAGGAAGGCTGTCCCGGCTCACCTGACAATTTTATTACAAATATTCAATATATTTGACTCAATACAAACTAAGAAAAAGACCAAAGATGTCTTTAGTTGTGTCGAAAATCCGACAGAGTCTCTCCTATACCTAAGACCTACCCAACTTGAAAAAGAGCTTAAAACGCACTTCTATATCCACAAACCATACACCCACAACTCAATCACATCACACAGCCCCTCCTGGGCCCATCCAAACAGTCATCAATCACAATATGTAAAATTACGATTTAGTCCTCATAATTTAATCCTTTTGTAAAAACTACCCAAATGGACTCTAAAAATTCTAAAACTTTGCCCCGTGGTCCTTAGCAATATTACTAAGCCAATGCAAAAGGAATTATAATTTTCTAAGCTACCACGAATATTTTATGGATTTTTAATCCAATTTAAGCATTAGAAAATTAAGAAAAAGCAAGGTTCGGGTTTACCTACACTGATTCCGACTCCGGGACGTGCTTGGGACGTCTGACAACGGTGGGGTAGCCAAAATCTCGATCCAATTCCAAGACTTTTTCGATAGTAAGTCTGTCTGGCCCGAAATTCACAGACCTAGGCAACCGTCTAATTTCTGCGAATTGAGGGTACCTACACAAAGCCCACAACACGGGGGTTAGTACAAAATTTTTACGAAAATTGCTAAGCTCATTTAGTACTCGAACAAAAACTACGAAGTTTCGTGGGACCCATCGAAAAACGGTGTCGAAAAATTTCAAAATTTATATTACCGCGAAGCTCTCGACGAGTGGAGCGCTCTGGTACTCTCGGTTTTCTCATGGGGTTCACGGTTTGCGAGAAATCTAACCCAAAAATAGAAATGGGCTAAAACTTCCCGGATAAAAATTGGGCAAACCGCTAGATGGATTTTGGTGATCTTGGTGTCTATGGAAAGCTCTCGAGGTGTAGATGGTGTTTGACACAAGACCCAACCCAAACAGTGGTCGGATTGGCCGAATTCTGGCCGGGAAGCCAAAACAGCGCGCGCTCGTAGAGGGAGCTTCGCGAGTCATTTTCGGCCGCTTGGAAGGCCGGCCGGCGGTAGGGGAAGGTTGGGGCGGCGTGTCGGCAAGGTGGGGAGGGCTGGGTGGTGGCGGTGCGGCGTGGGGAAAAGGGAGGACAGAGAAAACGGGAGAGAGAGGAAGAAGGGTCGGGGATGCACGCGGGGAAGAAGAAAAGGAGCTGGCCAGTTCGATTCGACCGGTTCGATCCGGTCCGATTCGATTCGGCTGGTCCGATTCAAGATACAAAATTTTAAAGTTTTACTCTGCCTTGGGACCGAAAACAAGGTCCAAAAATTCAAAAAAAAATTCTAGAAAACTCAAAAAAATTCGTAGAGTCCAAATATATTTTTAGTTTTGCCACGTGGTCTTTAAATTAATTTTTAAAAATTATCAAAATTTTATATTTTCGGAAAATCGGATCCGATTCTAAAATCCAAAAAAATTCAAATAATTTCCTAAAATTTAAATAAAATAAAATATTAATATTTATCCATAAAATAATAAATTTAAAAATTAGGGGTGTTACATAAGTAGAGATGCTTGGTTGATAGATAGTGGCTACACCTGACTTCAGACATCAGTATTTTCAAAGAACTTAACAAGACCTACTCTTCTAAAGTGAAGATTAGAAATGGGGAATATGTTGAAGCTAAAGGAAAAGGAGTGGTTGCAATACAAACAAATTCAGGTACAAAATTAATTCATGATGTTTTATATGTGCCTGAAATGAGTCAAAGTTTGTTGAGTGTAGGTCAGATGTTAGAAAGAAATTATGCTTTGCATTTTGAGAATATGTCTTGCACTTTATTTCTTCAGTCTAGTTGTGAGTTATTGACTATCAAAATAAAGAGCAAAAGCTTTCCTATTGAGCGGAAGCAAACTGAATTCATGCCTTTCCTAGTTATGTTGATGATTCCTCATTGTGGCATAAAAGGATGGGTCATTTTAATTACTCTTCATTGAAATATATGCAAAGCAAGGAGTTTGTTAAAGATATGCCTATGGTATGTGATACTAAGGGTGTATGTGAAGTATGTCAATTAGGGAAGCAAAAAAAAAATGCCATTTCTAATGAATATAGCTTGGAGAGCATCTCAGAAGCGGCAACTCATTCACACTAATGTGTTTGGACCCATGAATACTCCATCCTTTAGTGGAAGCAGATATTTCATTCTCTTCATTAATGATTTTTCTAGAATGTGCTGGGTTTACTTTTTCAAACAGAAGTTAGAAGTTTTTGGTGTATTTCAAAAATTCAAAGCTATGGTGGAGAGTCAATCTGATTACAAAATAAAGACTTTAAGGTCTGATAATGGAACTGAGTATACTTTTGAGAGGTTTAATAAGTTTTGTGAAGAAGTTAGGATTCATCATCAGCTCATTGTCAGTTATACTTCGTAACAGAATGAGGTGAGTGAGAGAAAGAATAGAACAATGATGCAAATGGGAAGGTTTCTTTTGTTTGAGAAAGATATGCTTAAGAAGATTTGGGCTGAAGCAGTTAACACTATTGTATATTTGCTAAATTTGTTACCTACAAGAGCCTGAAAAGATAAAACTCCATTCAAAGCATGGTTTGGGAATAAACCTTCAATTAGTTATCTAAGAGTGTTTGGATGCAATTGTTACACACTTTTTCCTGATGTTAAGAGGAGCAAGTTGGATCACAAAGCTGAGATTGGAGTGTTTCTTGGATATGGTAGCAATGTGAAGGGTTATAGAGCGTTTAATGTGCAAACTGAGAAGGCGATTATCAGCAGAAATATCAAATTTGATGAATTTGCATCTTGGTGTTGGGATAAAAAAGAAGTTGTGACTGCTAGCAATGATTTCGCTGGTGGAAACATGCCTCAAGAATAAGATGTAATTTTTTTTAGAAGATGAAGCTGACACTGGAAGTGATTCAGATACTGAAAATGTAGTGAGGGGAATCAGATCTTTAGCTGATATTTATGAACGATGCAATATAGCTTTGGTAGAACCTGTGAGTTATGAAGAGGCTGCAAAGTCTTCAAATTGGAGGGCTGCAATGGAGGAGAAGCTGAAAATGATTCATAAAAATGAAACTTAGCAACTAGTTGACAAGCCTACCAATGAGAAAGTATGTAACACCCCTCACCCGGTCTACAGTGTAGTCGAGCAAGGCATGCTACATTCGGTGCCGGAGCACCCTATCTTATCTTACTTTATTCCTTTAATAATTTGTTCTCATTATATTTTAAAATATAATTATTTTTCTAAGGAGAAACTGATGGAGTTTCCCCTATTCTAATACCGTTTGACGTATTTCACTATTTACCTGTTTGAAAATTTTCAATAATATTTTACAATAAAAATCTCATCCATACTCATCACAATCATCTCACATTCAATTCTTACAACTCATTTTCTCAAATATCATTTATGTAATTCCATTGCATATTCATTAATGCACGATTTATATATAGAAATTCTCATATTTTTATTAATTTACATAATATATAAACTAATTAGACAAGTTCATAAATTACATAATATACAAATTAATTTCAGATGAAAGTGCTAACTATTAATTTACATCACATACATATTAAATACAATTTCCTCGATTGCATTACAACATATGAAATAATTATAATACACAAAATACATAATATGACTAATGTGAGCCCTATCTACATGCATTGCTGAGGAGGTGACACCCTTAAATACTTCTGCAGATTTGGACTCCAAAAATTCCAGTCAAATGTCTACTGGGTTTAGCTTCAGTACCTGCGCGAAGGAAACAATCTATCGCGCTAAGCATTGCTGCTTAGTGGTGCAATAATATAATGAGAAAATAATATACAAATAAAGAAAGAAATGGATTATACTTTGGATACTGTGGAATTTAATTTAATTTAATTTAATACTTCTAGTATCAACTATTTTTCGTTCTAATTTATTCCTCTTAAGAAGCAATTTATTCCAAAATTCACAGTAGTAATATACAATCCCCAAGAATTCTAAGAATATTATTCTTAACTTTATATTATTATGAAAAAGTGCATTTGTAATGTTTATTTAAGTTATATTTCTATTACTAATCTTTTTATCATTTCATACAGTACTTTCTACTAAATAACTATTCTTATTTATTTTAGATCGTCTTACTCATTTATTTAATTTCTAATATTTTTAATTATTAATATTCTTAACTTATTTCACTGCCCAAGTAACCTATGACAGGCTGACTATACTGGATAACGGGTCGTGGGCACTAGACACCGCAATATCTCGGGCCGTCATACCATGGGATGTGTAAGTTCAGTACGTCAACCACTTATGCAATCAATATGGCAAAAAAGCCATGAAAACAGTCTAGCTAAAAGCCATGATAACAGATAATTGGGCATATAAGCCATGAATGTGGGTATAAAGCCATAAATACAGGCATAAAGCCTTACGCAGTACTGCTAAAATAATACCCTATTGGCATGCCAATCTATCCAATCCGACACATGTGTCTAGGCAATACATGGGCACACTAGTACCATTAAATGTTCTTAAGTTTATTCTTTCGTTATATATTCCAATTATAGTTCATAGTATTTTAATTTTTATTCATAGTAGAGGCATAATTCTCCAATTCTCATTTTTACATAATTTATGCATTCATTATACCATTCACGTTAATTGCAATTCACATCAATCAATTTTCATGTACCATTTGTACATCGAAATATTTTGCTATCCCTCATGATGGAAACAAATGCCCCATTCACATATTTATATGATGTATTCATTCATTATAATACTTATATGAATTATTATTGACAATAAAAGAAATGTTGTACTTACTAAGTATTTGTAATTCACATTATTTTCACTCTTGTACCATTTATTATAAAAGGTATCATCATTATTCTATTTATAATGAGAACATAAATCCTAAGTATGGCTTCACTTCATTTACACATTTAATGTTTCCTTCATGTTAAGAAATTTTCATATTTCAAGTTGTATTGCTAATATATTATGAGTTCCATTTGTCATGGGAATACAAGTCCCAACTACCTATTTACATGATTTAGGTATTCATTAAGTCATTAAAGTGGGTATCATTCATATTCTAGGTTATTCCTAACCCTTTTCATAAATTTCAGATTTATGCCTAACTTTTCCTCTTACTATTTAGCCAAGATGCATAATCCATTTGGCCATGTTTCCTTAGTGGAAGTTGTTTCTTTATGTGTTAACTTTAAATTTCCTTTTGTATCACTCCATTTGGAGTTTTGTAGCTCAAGTTATGGTCAAATAACCAAAACTAGTTAATTTCCTAATTTTGGTTCCTTGACTAGGTAGATTTTTTAGTTACAATTTTCAATTTTTATTGAATAAGTTGAAGTCACATTTAGGTATGGTATTCTTCATAGAATTTGTTGCCCTATGTCTTATGGTCACTCAAAATTTTGAATCACAAATTTTCAAGTTTTGTAGAATTATTTATAGCCAATTAACTGGCCTAGACTCAGATACCCTGTGCCAACAGGATTCCAGTTCAGGTCAGTGACTGTGAGTGGATTTTTAAGGTTCTTACCTACATAATTTGAGGAAGGTTTCTAAAACAAAGTTGGATCCTTGTTTCTTAGGTTTTTGGAAAGGTATGGCTCATCCCAATTGGATTTTCCTAGTGGGAGATATGACTAATAGACTGTTATGGAGTCAAATGAAGTCTGGTCAGATTCCAGGTTTTGATGTGTTAACATCTTCTAACCATTTGACCTAGTTCCTTTGGGTTCTGGGTTTTGGTCAAAAAAACCAATATTGTAGACCTATGTCTTATAAAACTTTTTCCATTGGTTTCATTACATTTGAATTTTTATAGACCAAGTTATGGCCATTTTGCAAAAACTGTTCGGGTAGGCTTATGTCCAGAAAATTATGGGCAGAATGGTTCTAGTTAACTTAATGACTTAAATTGGGCCAGCAATTTCATTTAATTAGAGGCATTTCTGGGCTTAGTGTTCTTAATAAAAGTTGTAGTCCTATGTCTAAGCTTTCCAATGGTATAAAATTTAGGTCATTTGGACCTGTCTAGAGGGAGTTATGGCCTTTGGTCATTTTTCTAGGTTCAGTGTTTGGATATATGGATTGGACCAGCAAATTGGTCAACTTATGGATAGAATTTGGGCAGGGTTTTTTCATAAAAAAATGGGGCATTTTGGGTCTAGTTTCACCTCCAATTAGCCTCATACCAATTGAAGTCACATAACTTCAGTTATAGGTCAAACAAGACACTGGACTCATAGGTCCGAATTTCCTGCATAAGAGAAGCACTCCCAATATTCATTCCTCCTTACTCCTAAACTACAATTTGTCATTCATAGCACTTCAATTAGTCAACAATCAATCTCAACAAGTCAATCTCTAACAATTACACAAAAGCCCTAAATTTATGATCAAACCCTAATTCAATATTTCCAAATCAAGCATACACCCATGCAAGTCAATTCCCAACACATTAAACTTCATTAATCAACTTCCCTAACCAATTTAAAACTATCAAACCATCAATTTCATTCTTATTGTAGGGCTGCCGAAATTTAGTAACTTCATATCCTCATAAATTTCTTTTAATTTCATATTAATTTAACTTAATTTAGCAAGCTTTTCATGTTTATAAAAGAAAAAGAAGTGAATTAGTGCACTAACCTCTTTGTAGCCACTTCTTGACTTTGATAAATTCCATTATTTGTACTCCTTATGGCTGCCAATCTCTTTACCTAAGTGTAAGGATGATTTTTAATGAAGATGATTTAAGGTTTTATGGTGGGAAGCTTAAGAAAATTAAGCTTGAATTAAGAAAAAAAATGGAAGCTTAGAGATATGGTTGTTCGGCCATAAGAATAAGAGGAAGAAGATAATGTGCTTTAATTCATTTTTGTCTCCTCTTATACTCTTTCTTATCTCTTATATGTATTTGTTAATTTCCTATTGTTTTTTACTTTTTATGATGTCATTACTTATGTCATAAAAATTTTCTTTTTCTTTTCTTATTTCTTTCACTCATTTTAATTATTTTCTCATAAATATTAAGTCATATTTTATGTCATATAATTCACTCACTTAAATAGACAAGTTGGTAAAAAATTATCTCTGAAGGCGAAATGACCAAAATACCCTCCGTTTGGCTTATTGAGCCAAAATCGTCTGTACCGATTGAATAAATTTTCTTAGTATTTTATTGGCATTCTAATGCCATCTAAGGCTCAATAAGTCTTCACTGGAGTCCCAAAAATTAATTCACGGAATTTTCCTCGGGTTTAGGACTACTAACTGTCTTTTACAGTAGCTTCCCGTTAGGTCACCCATCACCGGGGCACCGTCTTATTTAACCTTATTGTATTTGGTCTCTTAATTTTTTTTTTTTAATTTTTCTTACCATTATTTGGTTTATTTATGGCTTCTCACTCTAGTTTAAATATAGTTCCAGATATTCCGACTGTCCGAACAGACATTGATCACCGGAACAGTAAAACGTACGGACTATCTAAAGTGAGGGCATTACAAAGTAATTGGAGTGAGATGGGTTTATAGAACGAAGTTGAATTCAGATAGTTCAGTCAATAAATTCAAAGCAAGACTAGTTGTCAAGGGCTACTCACAATAGTATGGGGTGGATTTCACAGATACCTTTGCACCAGTAGCAAGGTATGACACTATAAGGCTTCTCATTGCCTTAGCAGCTCAAAAAAATTGGGAAATTTTTCAGCTTGATGTCAAATCAGCCTTCTTGAATGGCTATTTGCAGGAGGAAATATTTGTAAAACAACCACATGGTTTTATTGTGAAAGGAAAAGAAGACATGGTTTATGTGCTCAATAAGGCTCTATATGGTTTAAAACAAGCTCCCAGAGCTTGGTATAACAGAATATATGAGCATTTGTTGATGATGGGTTTTAAAAGAAGCATCAATGAGGCTACCTTGTATGTGAGAAGTGTTAATGATGATTTACTGATAGTGTCATTGTATGTAAATGATCTTCTCATTACTAGTAGCAATATCTCATTAGTCAAAGAATTTAAGAAGGAAATGCAGAATGTGTTTGAGATGATTTATCTTGGAAGGATGTCTTATTTCCTTGGAATGGAAGTTCATCAATTTGAGGAAGGAACTTTCATAAATCAGGAGAAGTATGCTAAGAAGACTTTAAGGAAATTTGGCATGGAGAATTGCAAAGCAATTGATACCCCTCTAGCTCAGAATGAAAAACTGAGCAAAGAAGATGGATTTGATATGGTTGATTCTGGAATTTATAGAAGTTTAATTGGGTGTTTGTTATATCTATCTGCTATAGGACCTGACGCTATGTTTGCTACAAGTCTATTGTCCAGGTTCATGCAAGCTCCAAGTGAAATTCATTTTAAAGCAGCAAAAAGGGTGTCAAGATATGTGAGAGGAACAACTGATCTTGGAGTTTGGTTTAAAAGAAATTTTGAAGTGAAGTTAATGGGATATGCAGATAGTGATTGGGGTGGTTTAGTTGATGACATGAAAAGCACGTTTGGGTATGCATTCACCATTGGTTCAGGTGTTATAAGCTGGAGTTCAAAAAAGTAAGTTGTTGTGGCTCAATCATCAGCTGAAGCAGAGTGTATTTCAGCTGTAGCTGCTGTTAATCAAGCTATATGGGTTAGAAAAATTCTCAGTGATTTACATCAAATGCAAGAAGAAGCTACAACCATTTATTATGACAATCAATTTGCTGTGCTATGGCTAAAAATCCTATTTTTCATGGAAGAACTAAGCATATAAAGATTAAGTATCATTTCATCAAAGAAGCTGAGAAAGAAGAAGCGAAGCTAATTCATTATTGTTCAGAAATCCAGCAAGCTGATATTCTAACCAAGCCCTTGTCCAAAGCAAGGGTTGAAACATTGAGGAAGACCCTTGGTGTTTCCAGCAAAAGTGCCAAGGAGGAGTGTTGATGTAGAGTGACACTTTTGCTATCATTTGTTCTTTAAGTTTTTTACTGATGATTATTTTGTAATGTACTTAAGTATGTGGTTAGTATGATTGATTTCAGTTCAGCTGATATGTATGGGTTTAGCTAGTAAATTATGGGACTTTTCTTGTAAAATTTAATTTCATTTACCGATAATTATATATTTTAAATTAATGAAATATTACAATAAAAAAAAAAAAGAGAGTTCTCCTGTAATTCCTCCACAATTTTCTTTGTTCTTTATGCTTACAAGAACGGTGGATGAAATTAAACCGTTATTTTGTCATTTAGCTTAAAGTTTATTCACGTGGTAAACTTTGGTTCATTTCTGATAGTAACTTCACATCAACCACTTGTTTGCACTATCACATCAGCCACTTGTTTATGTCTCCGTGATGTAGTAACATTGAGGATCTTGCAAAGAGAAGCAGATCTTTAGTTTGCCGTTGTGTTTCCATCATACGGAAAATGCTAGTACTTAGTCTGATTTGGTCGGATATTCTGATTTGATCGGTGATTAAAATTTATCACTTAAATTTGAGTTCCTACTTTTTCAATCTCTTTATAAGAAAAAAAATGCTAGTGCCCAGTGGATTCCAATGTTATGCTTAATTATAAAGAACTTACGTCTCCATATGGTACTGAGTACCTTCACATCAACCACTTGCTTATGTCTCAATAGCTATAAGCTCATAAAGAACAATATTAATTTTTTTTTTTTCATTTACATGTATTGAACTAAGACTAATAAGACCGTGGCCTTCAATTCTTCAGCAGTTAAATTACGTTTTACTAAAAAAGTGGACATTTTAGTTTAAATATTTAAATCGGTAACGTCCATACTACAGCACCTAACTGAACAACTAAATATTATGAAATTCAAGGGTGCCTATGAGGATAGGCAAAATCTGCATTTGGTGATTGAGTTGTGCTCTGGTGGGGAACTCTTCGGTCGGATTACAACCAAAGGGAGTAATCGACCATTCAATTTGGTCCTTTGATATGTATAAGCTGTAAACAGTCCCTCCCAAACGGAAAATTTTATGCATAACAATTCAATTCTATCAAAATTAATGATCAGAGTATATTCTGAGTGTAAAGTATTTTCCTTTCCAATGACAGCTGTCTACCTCTCCATGATTTACACTGCTTATTTATAGAATCCTACCTAACACTTTTCCATTCACTCCTCTCATCTTTGCCAGAAAAGAGGCCATGGCTCACATGATATTCATCTTCATGGTGGATGCAACTCTGTCCTGGGTGTTTTCACTTATCATATATGAAATCATCCTTGCTTGGAATCTCAATGATGACTCGAAATGCCTTCAAGATTCCCTCACCATGATTCATGCTGTGCTTCGAGATGCAGACGAATGACAAACCAGGAGAGAACCTGTGAGGCTTTGCCTGAACAAGCTCAGAGATGTAGCGTATGAGGGTGAAGCCGTGTTAAATAAGTTACGGATCGACGATATTCGACAAATGGCTGAGATGCTAGAACAATCCGGAGCAAAGGTAAGCAAGTTTTTTTCAATCTCCAAAGCCATTCGTTTTGTTAAAAGGTTTGCTTTTCATTTCAAAATGGCCCACAAAGTTAAAAATATAAATGAATCGCTGAATAAGATTAAGAATGAAGCTATATGGGTTTTGTACTTCAATGTTAATGTTTAATGCAGAATTAATTTTGAATATTTTTGATGTATTTGTTAGTTGGCAAGTCATGAATTAGCCATATGTTAGTTTCCTACTTTCTATCATTTTTAATAAGGTTGTTTCATGAATATTTTGTTAGTGCTGTAGTTGCAGAAGATACTGTTGCAGACTTGTTTGCAGAAGTTGCATATCTGTTTTCAATTCTTCGGACTTGTAAAATTGTCTTAAAGTTTCATGCACACTTGAAGATACTGTGGACTGGTATTATTATATCCAAATTGCTCTTGCACTCACTTAAACCATCTCACTTGAAAAATCACTTCATGTTTATTGTTTCAGCACTAAATTTGCTTGCTTCATTTCCACTCACTTTTTTGGTGATTTCCTTCACAAGGTAACTATGGAACTTCATGAAGGGAATGTTGGGAGATAGTCCTCCATATGGTGCTTCATGAGGTAATTTATATAACTGGATACCAAACTATAATATAAGAAAAGAAATTAAAATGACTGCATTCATTCAAGGAGATTAGTGTCACGACCCAACCTATGGGCCGGACCGGCACTAGGACCTGGGCCAGCCTAAAGCCCCCGAGACCCGTAGTAAGCCTAACTGTTCATTAACCCAACTCTAAGGCCCATTTGGGCCTAATATCAAGAAAACAAACGGACAGAGTCTGGCCATAAAATGGACTTACCAACGGGGAGTTTTCGACTCACCCGACCTGTAAACACAATATATAGTCAATTGGGGAGCTCAGCTCACCCTCCACATACTCATCAACATAATAATAAATGGGAGCTCAGCTCCCTCATCCAATCCATCAACATGCATAGCATATTAAGTTTACAGGTCCCAAAATAATAATTTAGTTTACAGACCCAAATCAAATAACATTTCTAACACATGCGGAAATTCTAAGATTTAACAAGTTTATACAAACAGTAATAATTGACCTGCGAGGGAGAAAGCAGGTTAACCTCAAAAAATATCCTCCTGTGGCCTGTAAAAATTTTTGAACAGGAGTGAGCGTTCGACTCAGAGAGTAAAATATCAATTTTAACCATAATCTCTATAACTATCTAGAACTAATGCAACCTGTAGAGTGAAATGCAACATCAACAACATTTTCACATCATAACATCAAAAGGTAATTTGGAGCACTCACACACCTGTAGTATCAATCATAACATATGGGAGCCGATCCCTACACTCTCTTAAATCCAACCCGGTGCCGAATTACTCAAGCTCGGACTTCCACTTAATAACCAAATCGAGGGTCCCAAATGAATTACTCAAGCCGTGACTACCCCGTCCTATCCATAGTCCACACCACATCACACGCACGCCAACGCACTTAACCGCTCCAAATTACCACAACAACATCCATGGCACATCAACGATTATGAATGCAACATAATTCGTGCCTATAGTTAAACTAACTAAATATATGAATATAAGTGATACATGTGCATCCTGAAAATATAATAATATCGAAATTAAAATTAAAATTAATATTTTACTCACAAACCGGACGACAAATTACCGTGGCGGTGGGCGGAGGAAGAAGGCATCGCTCACACGACAATCATATTACATTTATTTAATACAATCGACTCAATACAAACAAAGAAAAGACCAATTACGTCCTAAGTCGTAGAAAATCCAAGAGTCTCCCTATACCTAGGACCTACCCAACTCGCAAAGGGCTAAAAACGCACTTCTATATTCACAATTCATATATCAACGGTTCAATCATATCACACAGCCTCCCAGGCCCATCAAATCAATCATTCATCAAAATACTCAAAATTTCAATTTAGTCCTTATTATTTATCATTTTTGCAAAAACTGCCCAAACAAGCTCTAAAAATTATAAAACTTTGCCCCGCGGTCCTTAGCAATATTACTAAGCTATTGCAAAAAGAATCGTAATTTTCTAAGCTACCACGAATATTTTATGGATTTTCAATCCTATTTAAGCACTAGAAAATTACGAAAAAGTAAGGTTCGGGTTTACCTTTGCCGATTCCGACTTCGGGAACGCGCTCGGGATGCCTGACAATGGTGGGGTAACCAAAACCTCGATCCAATTCGGAGACTTTTCCGGTAGCTGGTCTGTCTGGCCGAAAATTCACAGATCCGGACAACTGTCGAATTTCCGCGAATTGAGGATACCTACACGAAGCCCAATAATAATATATAAAAAATCAGGGGTGTTACATTCTTCCCCCCTTACAGAAAATTCGTCTTCGAATTTTACACAAGGCAGAATAAAGTACATGATTATACATTGAACAAGTAAGGGTACTTGCTACGCATGTCCCGCTCTGACTCCCAGGTGCACTCTTCCACTGACTGACTCCTCCACAAAACCTTAACCATAGGGATCTGTTTGGATCTCAGCTGTCTCACTTGGTAGTCCACTATGGCTACAGGCTGCTCCTCAAATGTCAAGTTCTCTTTTAGCTCTATCACATCCGGCTGCAGTACATGAGAAGGATCGGGAATGTATTTCCTGAGCATGGAGATGTGAAACACGGGATGAACGTGAGAGAGGTTGGGTGGTAGCTCCAACCGGTAGGCAACTGCTCCAACTCTATCAGTAACCTCAAAAGGTCCAATATACCGAGGTGCCAACTTGCCCTTCTTTCCAAATCTCATGACTCCCTTCATTGGAGAAACCTTCAGGAATACATAGTCGCCCACAGCAAACTCCACATCCCTTCGTCTGGGGTCTGCATAACTCTTCTGCCTACTGAACGCTGTCCTCAGTCGTTCCCTGATTAAAGGAACTACCTCTGAAGTGTACTGCACTAGGTCTACATCATGCACCTTCGCTTCCCCCATTTCTGTCCAACACAGAGGAGACCTACACTTTCTTCCATATAGTGCCTCATAGGGTGCCATCCCTATGCTGGAGTGATAACTGTTGTTGTAGGCAAACTCCACCAAAGCTAGCTGCTCATCCCATTGACCTCCAAAATCCAAGACACTCATGCGAAGCATGTCTTCCAGTGTTTGGATCGTCCTTTCGGACTGTCCGTCTGTCTGAGGGTGGAAAGCCGTCTTGAAGTTCAATCAGGTGCCAAGTGCCTCCTGCAACTTTCTCCAAAACCGAGAAGTGAACTGGGGCCCTCTGTCAGATATTATGGAAGCCGGAACTCCATGCAATCTGACTATTTCTCGAATGTAGAGCCGGGCATACTGTGTCACAGAATATGTAGTCTTCACAGGTAAGAAGTGAGCTTATTTGGTCAAGTGGTCTACAATTACCCATATGGAATCATATCCTCGCGTGGTACGAGGCAACCCAGTCACAAAATCCATAGTGATCATTTCCCACTTCCATTCTGGGATAGGGAGCTCTTGCACTTTCCCCGACGGTCTCTCGGTGTTCAAACTTCACCTTCGACAAGTCAAGCACTTGGACACAAAGTCTGCTATGTCTCTCTTCATGCCATTCCACCAGAGCTATCTTTCACATCATGGTACATCTTGGTGGAACTCGGGTGGATATCATGCTGTATAGTGTGCCTCTTGCATGATTTCATTCTGAGGTTGTCCACATCGGGCACACATATCCTAGAACCTTGCACTAGGCGCCATCATTGGCAAATCCAAACTCACCACCTTCACCTTGTCAGACTCTTTCTATGATCTTCATCAATTGTTGGTCTCGTGGCCGGGAAACTCTAACTCTGTCCCTCAAGTCCGGTCTCACCGAAAAGTGAGCCAACAATACCCCTCATCCGAAAGATCTAGGATTAGACCTTGATCCATCAACTCATGTACTTCTGAATCAATGGTCTTTTCTCTCACAAATGTGCGCCAAAGCGCTGTAAGATTTTCTCGCCGAGCATCCGCCACAACATTGGCCTTCCTGTGGTGGTACCGATGGTGCAATCATAGTCTTCGTAAGCTCCATCCATCTCCTCTGTCTCAAGTTTAAATCCTCTGTTGGAAGATGTACTTCAAACTCTTATGGTCGGTGTATATCTCGCACACTTCACCATACAGTAGTGTCTCCGCATTTTTAGTGCAAAGACTACACGCCATTTCCAAATCATGGGTGTGATAGTTCGCTCATGCCTCTTCACCGCCTTGAAGCATAAGCCACTACTTTTCCATTCCGCAACAAAACACACCCTAGGCCAACTCTGAAGGCGTCACAGTACACGGTGTATCCTTCACCGCTCATAGGTAGTGTTAACACAGGGGCAGTGGTTAAACACTCCTTATCCTCAACATTATAACTGACTCTATCGAGCTCTCTTCTGTCCTTTGCATCTTATCCACTTCCCTTTTCCTATTTTTGGTATTGTTGGTATCATTTCAACTCTTTGTACTTATTCCTTAATTTTAGTCCTATCTCATCCTTACACCTTTTCCTTCAAAGATGTCTATCCCATCATCAACTTTAACTTTCTTTTTATTTCTTAGTCTTATCTTGAATACAAGTTTCATTACTTCAAAAATTCTAACCCTATGATTTACTCCTACCAAAGACATTCTTCACCTTATGTAACACTTATAATTACCCATAGAAAATTTTTTTGTATCCCTTTTTTCCAACTTAACTATCGTAACATTATCATTCCCTATTAGCCTTAGTAGGAAATTGCTTATCTGGATGAATATGAGCCCCATAAACTATAAGTTCCATCCGAACTAACACTACTGTAGGAAATATGTGTCATGCCTTAATTCCAAACAAGATACTTCACGTGTTCATTCTCCTTAATATAATCATATATACCGCCCATAGCTTTCTAAACTTCAACCTCAAATTACCCATCAGAACAATTTCATCTATTGAATCTCAACCATAAATAGTACTTCCTCCAAATTTCATAGTTTAAAACAGTTTGCAAGCCTTAGTAGCTAACTCAATTTAACTCTGTCATTATTACATTCGTCCTTTCATACTTAATACTAGGTATGCACTTACTTGTCATTCTCATATCAGAAATTATGTATGAA
Source organism: Hevea brasiliensis (assembly GCF_030052815.1). Lineage (NCBI taxonomy): Eukaryota > Viridiplantae > Streptophyta > Magnoliopsida > Malpighiales > Euphorbiaceae > Hevea > Hevea brasiliensis. Next base: position 90,998,208 of record NC_079506.1, read on the forward strand.
TTTGTGCCTACTAAACTCTCAATAACTAGGTCTCCTTGACTCGCTGTTCCTTATATAACCTTCTAGAACCAAAAGCACAAGCTAAACTTGAAAAGAAAGAAAATATCCTCTCATATTCAACTACACCCGATTGTCATATTATAACGTTTCACCTAAGTTTCTTGGTCTTTCTCTCCAAATTTCATCATCTCCTATCACAATTATGCTCTACCTATAAGGTATCATCTGCATGAACCCTTTACCGTACCATTTTCCTTCTTGACATAATATTTTATAATTTATTAACTTTACTTATACTCGACCTATGATTCATATCTATCATCGTTTTTATTGTGCCCTTAACTTTTGTTGATTCCTGAAAGATTTCTCTCACTAATAAATTCTTCCAACACTAATTCCACCCTTATCTAGGGTCATTAATTTGATCCTTGAACTTTCTAGTGATTTATAACCATCCAGACTTGTCACTTTTCGCTCTACCCCTACTATTGTCCTGTCGTTATTGCTTCACTACAAAGTGATTCTGTTGATCACACTAAAAATGTTTGCCTGACATTCATAACGAACCTCTAACTACCTTCTCACTATCTCAAAAGTCTAACCTAAAACCTATGTGTCATTATCTACCATTCTTTTCCTCTCATCATACCTATTTGATCCCTTAGACTGACTTTTATTCAACTTACTGCTTACTAACTTCTCTTTCTCTACCTATTTAGGTAGTCCGCAATACCATCGCACACCTTCTAACATTTACTCATTATTATTGTATTCCATACCTCCATCACTTTTCTCACTAATGTGGTCCCATTTTGGGTTTTCCATCCTTGTCATTCTCCTTGCCAAGAATAACACTTAGCCTATCCTATATCTTAACTTTGTTCCTTTTATTATGCGCTCTTTAGGTTGTCCTTTCATTTATTTCCTTTGTCTTACCCAAAATAGAACTTGACTATTCTATCCCTGGTTCCATTCTTCTTCCTAACATAATAGTGCATTTGCTAACTATATCTTTCAGTCTCTATCGCGTTATCATATGTCCTGTGCTACTGATTTGGTCCTTTGACCACTCTAGCTAGTACTTCCACTAGCATTTAGATTATATTGCATCCGCAATCAATTGCCCAAACTTTCATTCCGCACTTTCTTTATCCATTGGCCTTCGTGATTTATCTTCGCTAATTTATTACTCTTAACACTATTATAATTAGATTATACTATTGTTTTGAATAATTTGAAATTAGAAAGGAACTCAAAGAAATTACGTCATACTTTTATTGTATGATCTCTATTCTTATCCTTTAGCTTACATAATACCCTTACTACCTCGAGAACTGATTCTGCAGTACTTTTATTTATTATTATTTTTATTATTATTATTATTATTATTATCCATGTTTACTCAATTCCAAAACTTAAGATTTCGCACCCAAACCCGTCATCCAATTCAAAGGATTTACATCCATCGTGATCGATTATATATGATTCCTATAATGGAACTTGTATCCTCTCCGTGATACCCGAGCCAACTACTCTCTACCACACTCTACATCCCCATCCGGGACACTATTCCATAAGTCATCATTATCGAATAACCTTCGATCCATTCTCAAAAGATAGGACTATATCCTAACTTGCTGCAACAAAGGTACTACATCTACCACCTTGCCAGAACCATGTCAAGTTAATGACTCTTTTATCATATCATAGCTCTATAAATCATCAATTCATAGTTTCGACCTTCTCTAGGTAGTAGAGTTGTACTTTATTCCATACTGATACACACAAGGTATACTATTCTCACTCTATAAGTGTCACCTTTACTTTGCAACTAGTCCGGAACCTGCAGTCCGATGGCAACTCTTGATGTAACTCTAGCTCATGTCAGTAATCGAGTCATCGACTCTAGTTATCACCCAACCGTGACCTTTCAATATTCTAACTCTAGACTCTTAGCCAGAGTTCCCAACTCCTCTGCAAATATAGAACTCGCTTCCGCATAACGTACCAAAACAGAAGCCATCTCAAACACCCTCATTATGGAGCACCACGGGGATGCACGCAGCTCTACACAATAATCTCATGTCGGTACTGTAATCTGCAGCTTACAGAGCAGACATCGAGAACATTGTATAGTTACTACGATACGTCCTGACAGACTAGGTCTCCTAATTTCTTATCTCTCCTGAATCTTCTATTATCACAAACTTATTCTCGATCGGGTCATCTACCGATGACCGCCATGAGTGGTATCCTCATCCTTATCTAGGCAACTGTATTTTTAAGACTCACTTTTATGTACTCGTGTCTTACATACGAAATGGGCACACCATTTAAACCCAAACTGACAAAAATATAACATTTCTTGGAGTACGTATCCTCAAGATAGATCTCACATGACTACTAACTCTATTTCACATTACTGTGTACTCCACGAAAATCAAGACACAAACTGAGGTAATCTTATATTTCCGAGGTATAACGTAGAATCTAGAAACAAAGAATTACAGAAAAGACGAAATGTAATCCTATACTCCGCATGTGACTCCTAGTAGACTCTTCCCAACACTTAGATAATTTTTCCCTATGAATCTGGAGCCTAAGCTCTGATACCACATTTGTCACGACCCAACCTATGGGCCGGACCGGCACTAGGACCTGGGCCAGCCTAAAGCCCCCGAGGCCCGTAGTAAGCCTAACTGTTCATTAACCCAACTCTAAGGCCCATTTGGGCCCAATATCAAGAAAACAAACGGACAGAGTCCGGCCATAAAATGGACTTACCAACGGGGAGTTTTCGACTCACTCGACCTGTAAACACAATATATAGTCAATTGGGGAGCTCAGCTCACCCTCCACATACTCATCAACATAATAATAAATGGGAGCTCAGCTCCCTCATCCAATCCATCAACATGCATAGCATATTAAGTTTACAGGTCCCAAAATAATAATTTAGTTTACAGACCCAAATCAAATAACATTTCTAACACATGCGGAAATTCTAAGATTTAACAAGTTTATACAAACAGTAATAATTGACCTGCGAGGGAGAAAGCAGGTTAACCTCAAAAATATCCTCCTGTGGCCTGTAAAAATTTTTGAACACGAGTGAGCGTCGACTCAGAGAGAGTAAAATATCAATTTTAACCATAATCTCTATAACTATCTAGAACTAATGCACCTGTAGAGTGAAATGCAACATCAACAACATTTTCACATCATAACATCAAAAGGTAATTTGGAGCACTCACACACCTGTAGTATCAATCATAACATATGGGAGCCGATCCCTACACGCCTCTCTTAAATCCAACCCGTGCCCGAATTACTCAAGCTCGGACTTCCACTTAATAACCAAATCGAGGGTCCCAAATGAATTACTCAAGCCGTGACTACCCTCAAGGAACGGGTCCCACAATTACTCAAGCCGTGACTACCCCGTCCTATCCATAGTCCACACCACATCACACGCACGCCAACGCACGCACACTGCTCCAAATTACCACAACAACATCCATGGCACATCAACAGTTATGAATGCAACATAAATCGTGCCTAGAGTTTAACTAAATAAATATATGCATATAAGTGATGCATGGGCATGCTGAACATATAATAATATCGAAATTACAATTAAAATTAATATTTTACTCACAACCGGACGACAAATTACCGTGGCGGTGGGCGGAGGAAGAAGGCTGTCCCGGCTCACCTGACAATCATATTACATTTATTTAATACAATCTGACTCAATACAAACAAAGAAAAAGACCAATTACGTCCTAAGTCGTGCCGAAAATCCGGCAGAGTCTCCCCTATACCTAGGACCTACCCAACCTGCAAAAGGGCTAAAAACGCACTTCTATATTCACAATTCATATATCAACAGTTCAATCATATCACACAGCCCCTCCTGGGCCCATCAAATCAATCATTCATCACAATACGCAAAATTTCAATTTAGTCCTTATTATTGATCATTTTTGCAAAAACTGCCCAAACAAGCTCTAAAAATTATAAAACTTTGCCCCGCGGTCCTTAGCAATATTACTAAGCTATTGCAAAAAGAATCGTAATTTTCTAAGCTACCACGAATATTTTATGGATTTTCAATCCTATTTAAGCACTAGAAAATTACGAAAAAGCAAGGTTCGGGTTTACCTTTGCCGATTCCGACTTCGGGAACGCGCCGATGCCCGACAATGGTGGGGTAACCAAAACCTCGATCCAATTCGAGACTTTTCCGTAGTGGTCTGTTCGCCGGAAATTCACAGATCCGGACAACTGTCGAATTTTCGCGAATTGAGGATACCTACACGAAGCCCAATAATAATATATAAAAAATCAGGGGTGTTACAATTAGGATTACTAATGGTGATAATTTAAAATTCTTGTATGATCAATTCTGATAATCTTACTATTTATTAGACTGCCAGATGCAAGATTATGCCAGATGCACAGCTGCATCATTTTCTCTGCAAATTTCTGCTTTTATTCCAGCCAACTGGGGGAGAAAAATATCATTCAATTGAGTAGAAAGGTAAGTGAGACATTCTATTTTAGTTCCAAAAGATATTTGAATTTCAGTCATTAGTAAACTATAATTACAATGGTCACAAATGAACTGTTTGTTGTTGTGCTTTCAGCATGTCTCAACTTTGTCCCAACTGAAAGATGTTAAGAAGTTGACTTAGCTGCTGCACTTCCTATTTAGCTGCTGTAGTTTTCTTTTTTCTGTTATGTTTTTTATTAATTGACTTGTTCTACTGCATTTTAGTCATTATTTCCATTTTTCTAGCTAAGTTGTTAAACATGGAGGCATGTTCCATGGTTGAGCTGAAATATAGGAATTTCTGTTATATTTTGAGCTGTATTTAAGCTCATTTACAGTTAATAAAAATATAATACACTGAAATATTCTTCTCTTTCTCTGTTAATTCTTAGTTTGCTCCAACAAACTGGTATCAGAGCCCTCTTCTTAAGGGACTTGTGAGGAATTTGAGTGTATTTTTTCCACCAAAATGGAGGCTTCGAGTGCTGAAACTCCTTTCAATGCCATTGCACCTCCTGTGTTCAATGGAGAAAATTATCAAGTTTGGGCAATCAGAATGGAGGCTTACCTGGATGCAAATGATCTCTGGGAGGCTGTTGAGGAAGACTACCAAGTGCTTCCACTACCCGACAATCCTACAATGGCTCAAATGAAGAGTTTCAAAGAAAGGAAGGCAAGGAAGTCCAAGGCCAAAAACTGCTTGTTTGCTGCAGTTTCATCCTCAATTTTCACCAAAATCATGTCCTTGAAAACAGCCTTTGATATATGGAACTATCTCAAGAAGGAGTACGAGGGAAATGAGAAGATCAAAGGAATGCAAGTGCTGAATCTGGTTAGAGAATTTGAGATGCAGAAAATGAAGGAATCTGAAACTATTAAAGAGTATTCAGATAGACTTCTCAATATCGTAAACAAGGTATGATTATTTGGTACTGAATTTGCTGATACAAGAATAGTTCAAAAAATTCTTGTTACTGTCCCTGAAAGATTTGAAGCTACCATCTCTTCTTTGGAAAATACTAAGGATCTATCAAAGATTGGCTTGGCAGAATTGATACATGCTTTGCAGGCTCAAGAACAGAGAAGGCTCATGAGAAGTGAAGGTTCTGTTGAAGGAGCATTGGCTGCAAAGGTGCAAACTAATCAAGGAGGGAAAGGGAAGTATAAAGGAAACAAGAAGGAAGGTTCAGATTCATCAAAGTCTGACTTTCCTCCTTGTAAGCACTGCAACAAAAAGAGTCATCCACCATCAAAATGCTGGAGGAGACCTGATGTGAAATGTGAGAAGTGCCAGAAAATGGGACATCATCAGAAAATATGTAAGAGCAACATTCAGAAGGTTGTAACTCAAGTTGATCTTCAGTAGAAAAATGTTGTTCAAGTAGCTGATCATGAAGAGGAGCAACTATTCGTAGCTACCTGTCTTGCAGCAAGTCATTCAAGTGACAAGTGGCTCATTGACAGTGGTTGCACCAACCACATGACATTTGACAGGGATCTATTCAAGGAGCTGGATACGTCATTCATTTCCAAAGTGAAGATTGGCAATGGAGAATGTATCGCAGTGAAAGGGAAAGGCACAATTGCATTGGAAACTTCAAAAGGTACAAAGCTTATCCGAGAAGTGTTATTTGTACCTAACATTAAACAAAATTTGCTGAGTGTTGGCCAGCTTCTTGAAAATGGTTTTAAAGTGGTTTTTGAGGGCAATCATTGCTTAATCAAAAACTCAAAAGATGAAGATATGTTCAAAGTGAGTATGAAAGGGAAGAGTTTTGCACTAGATCCTTTCCAGGCAAAGCAATCAGTCTACTCTGCAACAACAGTGAATGCAGAAGTGTGGCATAGAAGGCTGGGTCATTTTCATCATAGAGCAGTGGTGAATATGCAAAAGAATGAACTTGTTCAAGGTTTGCCTAATCTTGAAGTTGAACTGCCAGAATGCAAGGCTTGCAAATATGGAAAGCAATCAAGGCTTCCTTTCAAGAAAGCTACCTGGAGAGCATCAGAAAAGCTTCAGTTGATTCATACTGATGTGGCTGGTCCACATAGAACTCCTTCACTTAATGGGAGTAAGTATTATATGCTTTTCATTGATGATTATAGCAGAATGTGCTGGATATATTTTCTCAGGTTCAAATCAGAAGTGGCTGGTGTGTTCTGGAAATTCAAGAACTGGATTGAAACACAAAGTGGCTGCAAAATTCAGACGTTGAGGTCTGATAATGGGAAGGAGTACACGTCTGAAACTTTCAATGAGTTCTGTGAAGAGGCTGGAATTGAACACCAACTCACTGCTCCATATACTCCTCAACAAAATGGAGTCAGTGAACGTAAAAATCGTACAGTGATGGAGATGGCCAGGTGTTTGCTTCATGAGAAAGAGTTGCCAAAAATATCGCGTAGGTCGCTAACACTTCAGAGCCGCTAAACAGACTTCCTACAAAGGCAGTTGATGGGAAGACACCTTTTGAGGCTTGGTATGGTTACAAACCTTCTTTAAAAAATTTAAAAGTGTTTGGCTGCTTGTGTTTCACTTATGTGCCTCAGATCAAAAGAGACAAGCTCGACAGAAAAGCTGAAGCTGGAATCTTTGTCGGATACAGCTCAGTTTCGAAGGCTTATAGAGTTTTTCAACCTAATACGAGAAAAATTCTGATAAGCAGAGATGTGCATTTTATGGAAGATGCTAAGTGGAATTGGAAAGGAGATCAGGCTGGTACAATTCCAAGTCAAGATTCAAAATTGCTAGAGCTGTCCGAATCCGATTTGGTTGATGATGAACCTATCAGAGGTACAAGATCACTTTCGGAAATCTATCAAAAGTGCAACGTTGCAGTTCTGGAACCAGAAAATTTTCAGGAGGCAAAAAGAGATCCAAAATGGGTAGCTGCAATGAAGGAGGAGTTAAGCATGATTGAAAAAAATAAAACGTGGCAGCTGGTAAAAAGACCTGATGATAGAAAGGTGATTGGAGTAAAGTGGGTATTTAGAACAAAGCTCAATGGAGATGGCTCTATAAACAAGCATAAAGCAAGGCTTGTTGTGAAAGGTTATGCCCAAATCCCTGGTGTTGATTTTTCTAACACATTTGCTCCTGTTGCCAGAATTTAAACAATCAGATTGCTGTTGGCCATTGCTGCTCAAAAGGGTTGGAAAGTGTACCAGTTAGATGTAAAGTCAGTGTTTCTAAATGGTCTTCTTGAGGAGGAGATTTACATTGAACAACCTGAGGGGTTTGTTGTGAAAGAGCAAGAAGAAGAGTATTTGCTCAAAAAAGCATTATACGGCTTGAAACAGGCACCAAGGGCCTGGTATAGCAGAATTGATGAGCATTTGATGCAGTTGGGATTCAAAAAAAGTCTCAATGAAGCTACCCTCTACATTAAAGGTGATGAGATCAATTTTATTGTTGTTTCCCTGTATGTGGATGACTTACTTGTTACAGGAAGCAACTTGGAACTTGTAAACAAATTCAAGAAAGATATGCAACAGACATTTGAGATGACTGACTTGGGAGAAATGGCATATTTTCTTAGAATTGAGGTTCAACAAAAGGAGAAAGAGGTGTTCATTTGCCAAACCAAATATGCCAAAGAAATTCTGAAGAAATTCAGAATGGATGAGTGCAAGATTGCTACAACTCCTATGGGTAAAAATGTAAAGCTCAGCAAGGAAGATGTAGCGGAAAAGGTTGATGAAACTCTTTACAGAAGTCTAGTGGGTTGTTTGATGTACTTAACAGTCACAAGACCTGACATCTTACACTCTGTGAGTCTGCTATCTAGATTTACGAATTATGCTACTGAAACTCATTTTTCTGCTGCTAAGAGAGTTCTAAGATATGTGAAAGGAACATTGAAGCATGGAATCAAGTTTTGTGCTAGTCAGATTCATGTTCTGTAAGGTTATTCTGATAGTGATCATGGTGGTTCTGATGATATGAAGAGTACTTCAGGCTATTGTTTTAATCTGGGGTCAGGAATGTTCTCTTGGTGTTGTAAAAAACAAGAAGTTGTTGCACAATCGACTGCAGAAGCAGAGTTTATTGCTGCTACAGCTGCTGCAAATCAAGCTTTATGGCTCATAAAGGTGCTATTTGATCTGAACCTGAAGCAAAATGAAGGCACAGATGTGTTTGTGGATAATCAAGCAGCGATAGCTCTACAGCTGCTGCAAATCAAGCTTTATGGCTCAGAAAGGTGCTATTTGATCTGAACCTGAAGCAAAATGAAGGCACAGATGTGTTTGTGGATAATCAAGCAGCGATAGCAATCTCAAACAATCCCGTTTTTCATGGAAAAACGAAGCACTTTAATATCAAATTGTTTTTCCTTAGAGATGTGCAGAAAGAAGGTTCTGTTGTTCTGAAATATTGCAAAACTGATGACAATGTTGCAGACATCTTTACCAAACCTTTGGAAAGAAGCAAATTTGAATTTCTAAGGGAAAAACTTGGAGTTTGCAGCATCAAAGCCAAGGAGGAGTGTTAAGAAGTTGACTTAGCTGCTGCACTTCCTATTTAGCTACTGTAATTTTCTTTTTTTCTGTTATGTTTTTTATTAATTGACTTGTTCTACTGCATTTTAGTCATTATTTCCATTTTTCTAGCTAAGTTGTTAAACATGGAGGCATGTTCCATGGTTGAGCTGAAATATAGGAATTTCTGTTATATTTTGAGCTGTATTTAAGCTCATTTGCAGTTAATAAAAAAATATACACTGAAATATTCTTCTCTTTCTCTGTTAATTCTTAGTTTGCTCCAACAAAAGACAAAAAATTTGGGCTTTTGTTAGCTCGTTACGGGATTATGACAGCTAAATTTTGAGTTCAAGCCATAAGACTAAACAGAAATAGAGATAAGTTTATATCACCAACTCGAGCTTTGAGTCTGAAGTTCTCGTCACGTTGCCAACATCCTTCCGCTAAAATTGACTAGAGAACCAAGAAGCCTCACTTTGCAATTGGAAGCCATTACATGGAAGAGAAATACTGAGTTCAAGCTGCAATAGTAAACATAATTGACTAGACAACTGTTGCTTGTTTAACTTTGTTACTTCCTGCATATTGGTATGAGTTGTAAAATACGTATTGCAGTAGATTTCTTTTGTGCTACATTGAGACTGAACTTCGTTTCACAGACCGTAAGAAAGAACAAGGAAATGAAATGAAATGAGACCATGAAACACTTTGTTTTTGGGTCCTCTAGAAACTGCCCCCGCCAGCTAAAATTGATCCTAAGGTAATTAGACTTTAGTTTGTGTGAGGCCTAGGGTCCAATAGGCCATTTATGTTTAAAGTGACAATGGAACAGGCCAGGGTAATTGAACTTCGGCCTGTGACAAATGTGAGACCTGAGGCCCAACAAATTCAGGTATGTTTAGCAAGTGACAACTGAATCTGGGCTAATTATTAGATGCACCTGGAGCACTAAAAAATAGTGCTTCATCTGTCACAGAAAAGTGAGTCATTCCTACAATATAAAAAGTGGATTCCATATGATTGTGAGAGATGATGTATATACCAGGGGCACCTAATAATTTCTCTTGAATGTGACCAGTTTCCCTTCTTGATGGACACTCCAGGAAAAGGAAACAGTGAAACAGGATTGGTGGCCTGCTTCAAAGATTCGGTTAGGAACAACAACAAAGGAAACACAGATCAATAGACTCAATGGCCTAATATCCTCATATCATGGCATGCGGTATCCTCGAATTGTTTTTTTTTTTTTTTTTTCACTTGAAAAAATGACTGTCATCTTCAGAAGGGCCAGATTATTTATCATCAGAGGTAATTCTGAAATTGAGAAACCTCAACCCTTATTTGCTTCTCATCCTTTTTTCTCTTTGTTAAATATTAAATCAATCAAACCATTGTTGAAATTTTAATATTTAAGTCAGTTCCGATGTTTTGGCCCAAAGTGATGTTTTGTGCTACAACTTCCAGGACTGAATTAAATTTCAAGAATCAAGAAAAACCTTTTAGCACTATCTCATATCATATCTGTAATTCCCTTTCCTTTGTTGGGCCTTGGTTTTGACTCATTAGAAATTGAGTACATTTCAAGATCATCAACGTCATACAAATGAAACAGAAATTTTTAAAAAGAAGAACAACTGTAAGATGATATTTGCTTTCTGAGGGAGATTTATTTATGAAACTAAAGATAGAAAAAGAAAAAATGACTTCATCTAAGGGGATTTTGATGAACTAAGGGGATTTTGATGAACTTACTCTTTGTTAGGAGATTGCAAGATGCGAGTTACATCTGCAGTACTTTTTCATCAAACAAAACAAGGATTTGTCCCTTCTGGAAGATTAGAAGCTCTTGATATTATACTACTAAGGCCTTTTCTTAGACCAACGATAACTAGTAATAAGTTTGATTTAACAGCTCTAGCTTTGAAATCAGGATATTTTAGTCGTGGTTGCTCATTTTTATGGTGATTTCTTTCAAGAAGGTTGCACCAACTTGTTTTTGGAACCTCAGGATGAGAAAATGTTGGCAGGCAGTCCTCTACTATAAAACATTTTGAGGTATTATATGTCACTAGTCCTAAATTTATACGTTTGTAGGACCGCTAGTGGATCTATTTTAAGTTTCTGTTATTTAGAATGAGTCTGATGATCTTAACATTTGCTTAACAAAAAGCAAGATAATTTTGGGTGCGCAGATGATATCCTCTGGAGTTTTCTGCTTTCAATAGACATAGCTAGCAAAACCAAAAATGTACTCTGTTTTCCTAAAATATATGGGCTTTAATTGTTTCTAAAACCAATTATAGGAATTACTTAGACCAGTTCCTGATGCTGGACATTTACAGGGATCAGATCAATAATCAGAAGCGCTGTTTCTTTTGCTTTCATCAGTACTCCAAATCACAGCTTGTGCTCTTTGCCATCATGAAGTCTTGGAGATTATGGCCAGTAATTAGCTCTGGACTGTGTCTGGTAATAAAATTTCGAGTTCAATCAGTAATAGCAAATACATTTGTGATATTTTTGCTTGTACAATTGGAGCTTTGAGCTGAAACAGACAGAAGGACCAACTGTCCTTGCTTTGCAATCAGAACCATTAGAAGATGGAACAGAACTTATTGACAGTGCATAACGTCCTATTGCAGTCTGCTATGTATCTTGATAGCCATTGGATTCAAAAAAGCTCGTTTCAGTTGTCCACATTCATTAGTCTGCTATGTATCTTGATAAAAAGTCATGGTAAAATATTATATGCTTTCTCTTTTTAATGGGTCCAACTACTACTTTGGAAAAGCATGCTCAATATCATGATTCTGTTGTTTTGACATTTAGCTTAAAGTTAAAAAAAAAAAAATTCATATTGAATTTTTTTACCAGCTTTGGTCCATCTCTGACACTGCCTTTAATCAACCACTTGCTTATGTCTCCTTATATATGCAGACAAGTTGATAAGGAAAAGCAGATTCCTTACTTTCATCATGTTGAAAAAATTTTTTTTCCTACCCCATTTTTATTACTGTTATACACATAAATTTAAGGCATATATATAATTACACAATATAAAAAAAATTAACATGATTTAATTATACGGTTTATATTCACGAATAAAATTAAGAGAAAAAATTTTATTATAATAAAAAAGAGTAAGATACAATCATTAAAAACTCTTATATCATAAATCTATCATTAGAAGACTAATAAGAATCAACTCAGGCCAATTAATTCTCCCAAATTAAGTATTCAATATTATTGTAAAGAATATGAGCATTTCTCATGTTAATCTTCCACATATGTTGCTCATTAACTATAGACTAAATTGTGGGTTAGGATACTGGGAAAATAGGGTTCATATTTAATATAACTTGGTCGCTTTTAAATATAAAATAAATTTGGATATCATATTTTTATCTCTTAAAATTGTAATAGTGGATAATTTTGCTTGTACAATTGGAGCTTTGAGCTGAAGACTGACAGAAGGAACAACTGTGCTTGCTTTGCAATATGAACCATTAGAAGATGGAAGTGGACTTACTGATAGCGCACGAGTGGCATTAGTCTGCTACGTGTCTTGGTAAAGGGAATAATCAATACCATGATTACTGTTAATTTGTCATTCAGCTTAAAGTTCATATTCATATGGAATTATAAAATAAATTTTTATATTGAGCATTGCTAAGTATGCGCAATTGAGATGATACAATTCAATTATATTAAAATGGTATTTGAAGTTCGTAACAATTGAATTTTGCAGCACCATTAAATTAAGAAAACATTGTCAGTAGATTAATTATCAATTTTGAAAAACATTCCTTCTAGAAAAGATCATGCCCACCACGATTTTGAGTACAGATGGGCTCTAAAGAATTTTGAGGACCTGTCGACGGAGAAATAATATGGAATCTCAGCTTCCATTTGCAGAAAATGACAAGTATATTTTTTTCGTGATAATTTTTTTTTTACAATGTTAAATTAATGATAGTTGTTTTTAATTGTCGTAGTTTCAAAAATGAAAAATTGACTTCATTGGGTCCACCAACGCTGTGCTTCCAAGCTTGGACGAAAGTGGATTAAATCATCTTAACACTATTATCATCTTCTTCTGTTTTAGAGTCCAAGTTCAATTAGAATTAGGAAGTATAATTAATTTAGGAAGTATAATTAATTTAGAAAGTTTAGTAAAATTTAAATTATGAAATTTAATAATTAGAGTCATAAAAAGATTAGATTTTAGTGGCCTATATATATGAATAGTTAGTTGGCCATTATATGGAAGGTATTGCAGAGAGCCCATAAAGTGGTAAGATGTGTTGAATTCAGTGAGTTTTATTTGAGTGATTTTGAGGGTGAGAAAAATAATTAGTGGTTGTAATTATTTTTCCTTGATAGTGAATTTGTTTGGTGGAATAGGCTTACGCCGAAACACATTAAATTTTGTGTTCTTTATTTTGTATGGGTGTGGTATTTTTACAACAAGTAGTATCAGAGCCTGGTTCGAGATGTCAAAGATGGCGTGCACAAAATTTGAGGTGGAGCAGTTCGATGGAAAAAATAATTTAAGTTTATGGCAAAGCACCGTGAAAGATGTCATTGTACAACAAGGATTAATTAAAGCATTGAACGAGAAGAAACCAGCGACCATGAAAGATAATGGTTGGGAGGAGCTTCAACAAAGGGCTGTGAGTACGATTAAATTGACGTTAGCCCCAGATGTGAAGTACAATATCCTGGAGGAGACCTCGCCTGTTGTTTTTATGGAAGAAATTGGAGAGTCTATACATATCAAAATCACTCACAAATCATTTGTACTTGAAGAAGGAGTTATACCAACTCAAAATAGATTAAAGTACTGATGTGAGGGATCATCTTAATATTTTTAACAAATTAATTACCCAATTAGCTAGTATTGGTGTGAAGGTTGATGAAGAAAATAAAGCCTCTTGCTTTTAACCTCTCTCCCACACTCTTATAAAAACTTGGTAACAGCTCTAACAGTTGGGAAAGAGATTTTGAAGGTGGAGGAGGTTACCGCAGTTATCTTGGATAATGAGAAGTTCAAAAAGACAGGTAGTAGCAATAAGGGTGGAGCTTTTGTTACTAGTTTTAATTGTGGTAGAAGCAATTCACGTGGAAATAATTGGAGAAGGAATAGTAGATCAAGTTCAAGACCATAAGTAGACCATGAAGATAGAGAATGTTACTATTGTCATGAGAAGGGCCACATTCAATACCATTGTATGAAGATGAAGGAAGATCTTATAGAATTTAAACAATTCAAAAGGAGTTGAGGAAAAGACAAAAGAAGAAACTGTTACAATTGCAATGGATGATGATATTTATAGTGAATGTTTGAATATGGATGATGATAAGGAAAAGGTAAAAAATCCATTACAAGATGAGTGGTTAATGAATTCTGCTTGCCCATTCCATATTTGCTCAAACAATGAGTGGTTTGATGTGATTGAAGAAAAAAAAGGAGAAAAAGTGAAGTTAGCCAATGGGAACAAGATAGAAGTTGAAGGTATTGGAAGAGTGAAAATTAAGCTGCATAGTGATCAAGTAAAAGTATTTGATGAAGTGAGATATATTTATAAATTTGAAAGGAACTTAATTTTCTTGGGTAAATTGGATTCTTTGGGTTATGGGTGTTCAATTCATTGTGGAGTCATGAGAGTTAGCCGATGTGCTGTTGTGATCATGAAGGATGAGAAGATTAGTACAAAGAATCTCTATAAATTGGGAGGAAGCACATTGATTGGAAGAATGCAAGTGGAAGCAAGAGGCAATATCAACAATCAAGAGTGCAAGGAAGTATCTAAGAGAAAATTGACTTTTACAGAAATTGTGAAGGCTAATTCCATTTGACTTGGAGGTGGAGATTGTTAGAGTCTGAGTCCAAGTCCAATTGGAATTAGGAAGTATAATTAATTTAGGAAGTATAATTAGTTTAGGAAGTTTAGTAAAATTTAAATTATAAAGTTTAATAATTAGAGTCCTAAAAGGACTAGATTTTAGTGGCTTATATATATGAATAGTTGGCTAGCCATTATATGGAAGGTATTACAGAGAGCCCATAAAGTGGAAAGGTGTGTTAAATTCTATGAGTTTTGTTTAAATGATTTTTAGGGTGAGAAAAATAATTAGTAGTTGTAATTATTTTTTCTTGATAGTGAATTTATTTGGTGGAGTAGGCTTACGTCGAACCACGTTAAATTTTGTGTTCTTTATTTTGTGTGGGTGTGGTTTTTTTATAATAAGAGGGTGAATCACGTAAATATTAGTGTTTTGAATGTTTATTTTGTTTCTTTTCTGTTTACACGCTTCCGCGATGCACAGCATTCTGCTGTTTAAAGTTTGTTTCAACTCACTCCTCTCTGATCTTTGTAAGAAAGAAACAATGGCAAAATTGATCCTCAGTTTTGTGGTGGATGAAACTCTGTCCAGGGCGCTTTCACTCATTTTCGATGAAATCAACATTGCTTGGAATGTCAAGGACTTAAAAGAGCTCCAAAAATCATTCCAGATGATTCGTGTTATGCTTCAAGATGCAGAAGAGCAACAAACCAAAAGAGAGCCTATGAGGCTTTGGCTGGAAGAGCTCAAAGACTTGGCTTATGAGGCTGAGGATATCTTTGATGAGTTCGCGTACGAGAATCGTCGAAGGAAGGTATGCAACTATTTTTCATTCTCCAAATGCACTCATTCCGTAGCATTTCTTGTCAAAATGGCCCACAAAGTTAATAGTATAAATGAATCTTTGAATAAGATTAAGAAGGAAGCTATGGCTTTTGGACTTTAAGTCCTATCTAGAGATCGAATAATGTCTCAAATCAACTTGGATCGAATGATAGACTCGATCCTTGACAAGCGAGTTGTGGGGAGGGAAGCTGATGTCTCTGAAATCGTGAACTTGCTGAGTTCCTGAGACCAATGAGTTCTAACCATTGTTCCCATAGTGGGGATGGGCGGTTTGGGAAAGACAGCCTTAGCTAAACTGGTGTGTCATAAAGCTATAGAAAGAAATCTTTTTGACAACAAAATATGGGTTTGTGTTTCTGATAACTTTAATGAACAAAAAATATTGGGAGAAATGTTGCAAACTTTCAATGTATATGCGGGTGGAGTGACCAACATGGGTGCAATACTTAAAGAGCTTGAAAAGCGGTTGGAGGGGAGAAAGTTTCTACTTGTTCTTGATGACTCTTGGAATGGGAGGAATGAGGTATAAAATAGGTGGGATGATTTTAAGACTCGTTTGGAAAGTATTAGCAAAAACAATGGCAATGTTGTTGTTGTCACGACTCGTAGCGAGGAAGTGGCATCAATAGTGGAGACTTCTACTAATCATAGGCATGCAGTAAATTTGTTGTCTGATGATGAATGTTGGTCCATTATGAAGGAAAGGGCATTTTGAAGCGAAGCAACATCAATCCCCTCAAACTTAGAAGGCATTGGAAAGGAGATTGCAAAAAAATGTAGAGGGGTGCCATTAGCTGCAAAAGTTTTAGGTGGGAAGATGGGTTTTAGAAGGGATGAGAAAGCATGGTTGTCAATTCAAAATAATAATGTTTTGAATGCATCATATAAGAAGGAAAATGTTGAGTCTATACTAAAATTGAGTTGTGATCACTTGCCTTCAAATTTGAAGCAATGTTTTGCATACTGTTCAATGTTTCAAAAGATTTCGAGTTTGAAAAGGAAGAATTAATTTGGCTTTGGATGGCTGAAGGTTTTGTTGTGCCATCTAGTGAAGATGAGGGCAACAAGTATTTTAATGCCTTACTTCAAAATTCATTTTTCTAAGATGTGGTGAGGGATGAATATGGGAATATTGGAAAGTGCAAAATGTATGATCTTGTGCATGATCTTGCATTATCGCTTTTAAAGTATGAAACATTGACTTTGAAAAATTGTTCAACTAGTGATGATTTATCTTTCGCTCATCATTTATATGTGGATTGTCAAAATGCAATAACTTCACTGGCATTTCCAAAAGGTGGTTCTAAGAAGCTGCGTAGTTTATACATGAATGGTATTGTGTTTGATGGGTCTTAGAAGTTGAAAAGCTTGTGCACTCGAAAATTGAAAGGTTCTAATGTCAAAGAGGTGCCATCTTCTATCGGCAAGTTGAAACATTAGAGATATCTTGAGTGTGAGAATTTGAGATTGGAAGGAATAATTGCCTTACTTTTTATTAATGAATAATTAACATATTCATAGTGTACAACAAGAGAGATTAATTACAAGTATAAGACTAAGTATAAGATCCACGTAATATGGCATTTGAATATATCTAACATCATAATACGGCATTTGAATATATCTAACATCCCCCTCTCCTCAAGCTAAGCCAGTGTGGAACGAAGACGTAGCTTCCACACTGGCTTAGCTTGTCAAAATGTTGCTGAAACAGATGCCGTGCCAATGGTTTGGTCATGATGTCGGTAATCTAATCACCACTTCGAATAAACTTGATTTGTATTGTGCCAAGCTTGACTTGCTCACGAACAAAATGATAATCTAGTTCAATATGTTTAGTTCAAGCATGAAACACTAGATTAGAGCTAAGATAAATTGCTCCTTTGTTATCACACCACATATGAGCAGAACCCATAGGTGGACAGCCAAATTCACGCAGCAAATAGGTGACCCATAGAACCTCAGCCGTGGCATTGGTAATTGACTTGTACTCACTTTCAGTAGAGGATCTAGCAATAGTGGGTTGCTTCTTTGATGTCCATGATATTAAATTGCGCCCTAAATAAATTAAGTACCCATTGGTAGAGCGTCGATCATTAGGGCAGCCTACCCAATCACTATCCACAAAGCACTGAAGTTGCATGGTAGATTGCTTGGTAATGTGCAAACCCACATGAGGTGTGCCATTTATATAATGCAGGAGGCGTTTGGCTGCTTGCCATTGCACATCAGTTGTACAGTGAAGAAATAGGGCCAGTTTGTTGACGCTGAAAGCTATGTCAGGATGAGTCAAAGTCATGTATTGTAAAGCTCCCACAATTTGCCGATACTACTCCAGGTTAGGCAATGGTATACCCTGTGTTTTGCTAAGTGGAGGAGAAGCAGCCATGGGAGTAACGCATGGCTTGGAATCTTGCATTTTTGTCTCTTTTAACAAATCCACAACATATTTACTTTGAGTAAGAAGAAGATCATCACCAATTTTCTTGACTTAAATACCCAGAAAGTAATGTACTGAGCCAAGATCATGGACTGGAAACATGTCTTTAATTTTGTTGAGAAACCACTGTAACTTGTTTTTATCTGAACATGTAACAACGAGGTCATCGACATAAACAAGTATGTAAAATGTGAGTGCACCTGAGAGTAGAATGAACAGTGATGTATCGGCTTTAGAAGCGACAAATCTGAGTCCTTCTAAAAATTCTGAGAGAGGTTGAAACCATGCTCGTGGAGCTTGTTTTAGTCCATAGAGAGAACGGTGCAGTTTACATACATGATTCGGTTTTGTGACATCTACATAGCCATGAGGTTGCTCCATATATAATTCAGTGTCAACATGCCCATGTAGAAAGGCATTGGAAATGTCGAGCTGATGAATTGGCCACTGATGAACTGTGGCGATGGAAAGAACTATGCATACAATGTTGAATTTGACAACAGGGGAGAATGTTTCTTGATAATCAATGCCCGATTGCTGAGTGTACCCTTTTGCAACCAATCGAGCCTTATATCACTCAATATTGCCATCCGCATGGCGTTTGATCCTGAAGATCCATTTATTTCCAATTATATTTTTGTGTGGGGATCGAGGGACCAAGCTCCATGTGTGATTCTGTGCCAATGCATCCAGCTCTCTTTGCATAGCTTCACGCCATTCTACATGTTTGTTTGCTTGCAAAGGTGTTTTAGGTTCCTCCAATAGATAATTAGTTTTTACCTGGGACAAGTAAAATTGTTTTTTGGGTGGATTGGGTTGTAACTCCATGGAATGGGTGCGTGGTTTAGGTGGTGGGTTAGAGACATTTGTATTGGGAATTAATGGGCTTGAGGTCTCGAGTTCATTTGGGTTTATGGGCTCAAGTTCTTGTGGACTTTGGGTTTTGGGTTCACTAGTGTTGTTGGCTGATGTGTATTTGGTGAAGTCCACAATGAGTGGTAAACCAGGTGTTTGAGTTGGTATTGGATTTGGTGAATGTTGAGGTGTTCTGGATAGAATTTGAGGTGATATAGTGGAAGTGGGTGTGTTCTTTGAATGTGAATAGCCAGCTTGAGGAGATTGAGGTGGAGTCAAGGTGATATTCGGATAAGAAGGAGATAAAGTAGGATGGGATGGAGGTGAAGTGTTCGTACCCGAATTAGATGCAGAGACCAAGTGAGGTTGAACTGTTGTTGTTACCTGAATCCATGGTGACTCTGGGGCCGCCCTTGATGATGTGGATGAAGATGATGTCATGTAGGGAAATTGTGATAAACACCCCCAATATTCAGATTAGAGACATAACATCTAAAGATGGAATTAGATCTTTTAACAACAAATAAAGCAGAATTGATAATCAATCAAGACACAATAGTAATTAGGCCAGAGCACCTTGATTATAAAGATAAAATAAGCAAGTGGTCAATTTACTTAAGTCTAAGTTCTATTCAAGAAACAAGGAAGAAATCATAGAACTCTCACAATTGACGGTGATGGTCGAAAATCAATTCTCTCTCAATATTTGATATTAGCTATCCCTCATTTGATGTAGAAGACGAGTATTTATATGAGTTACAAATAACTAATCTGCCACATGGCATAAAGAAACAAAAATAGAATATTCTAGAGGTTAAGCTCCAAGGTCCAATTGTGTGAAGCTGATCCATTTATCCTCCAAAGGTCCAAGCCCAAGCCCAATCTATTCCTCTTTGCAGCTCTAAAGTTTATTAATCAAGCTTTGCAACTCCTTTGCCCTTCCTCTTGTAATTGGACCCTTGAATAATGGAATTGGCTTTGGTGGTGGCATCTCCTCATCATTCCCCCCTTCTTGAAAAGAATTCGTCCTCGAATTCGAACCTGCATCAATAAAAGGAGAAAGATTAGAAATATTGAATGTAGCACTAACGCCATACCTACCTGGCAATTCAATTTTGTAGGTGTTATTGTTGATCTGTTCTAACACCTTGAATGGACCATCACACCTTGGATGCAATTTCGATTTCTGTTGGTTTGGAAACCGTTCCTTCCTGAAATGTACCCACACCAAGTCACCTGGCTAAAAAACAAGTACCTTGCGGCCTTTGTTAGCATGAGAAGCATATTGTACATTTTTCTTTTCAATGTGTACCCTAGCTTGCTCATGTAATTTCTTAACCAATTCAGTCTTTTTCTTACCATCTAGACTATCAACATGATCCATAGGCAATGGTAGCAAGTCTAGTGGTGTGAGTGGATTATATCCATATATAAGCTGAAAAGGTGAAAATCCTATGGAAGAATTCACAACACGATTATAAGCAAATTCAACAAATGGCAAACAATCTTCCCAAGATTTCAAGTTCTTTTGAATCATAGCACGCAATAGAGTGATTAGTGTCCTATTTACTACCTTAGTTTGTCCATCAGTCTGTGGATGACAAGTAGTAGAAAACAGAAGTTTAGTGCCTAACTTACCCCACAAGACTTTCCAAAAGTGACTTAGGAACTTAACATCTCTATCACTAACTATTGTCCTCAGTATGCCATGCAATTTGCAACCTCCCGAAAGAATAAATCAGTAATATGAGTGGCATCATCAGTTTTATGGCATAGAATAAAATGTGCCATCTTAGAAAATCTATCAATAACCACAAATATGCTGTCATGTTTTCTTTGTGTCCTAGGTAACCCTAATATGAAATCCATGGAAATGTTAGTCCAAGGTTCCTTAGGCATAGGCAATGGTGTATACAACCCATGTGGCATAACTCTAGACTTGGCCTTTTTACATTGCACACAACTAGAACACAAATTTTCAACATCTTTTCTCATCTTAGGTCAAAAGAAATGTTCATGCAAGATGTCCAAAGTTTTTGGCACGCCAAAGTGGCCCATTAAACCCCCACTATGCGATTCCAACATAAGCAAGTCACGTATAGAACACTTAGGCACACAAAGTTTAGTCTCTTTAAACAAGTACCCATCATGTCTATAATATTTTTAGAAATGCACCTTTCTCACAAGCATCATACAAACTAGCAAAGTCATCATCATTAGCATACAAATCTTTCATGAATTCAAACCCAAGCAACTTTACATTAAGTGTAGACAAAAGTGAGTACCTCCTAGAAAGTGCATCAGCATTAACATTTTCCTTTCCTTGCTTATATTTAATCACATATGGAAATGAATCAACAAAAGCAATCCATTTAGCATGCCTTTTACTCAACTTATTTTGACTCTTAAGATGTTTCAATGATTCATGATCAGAATGTCTGACAAACTCTTTAGGCCACAAATAATATTGCCAAGTTTCCAAGGCCCTAACAAGTGCATACAATTCTTTATCATAAGTACAGTAATTCAAAGCAGCACCATTCAATTTCTCACTAAAATATGCAATAGGGCATTTCTCTTGCATTAGAACTACACCTATACCTACACCACTAGCATCACATTCAATCTCAAACATTTTATCAAAATCAGGTAAGCTCAACAATGGTGCAGTGCATAATTTTTCTTTCAATTCAGTAAATGCATTTTCATGCTTCTTTTTCCATTCAAACACAACATCCTTTTTCATAAGTTCATTCAAAGGAGCAGTAGGCACAAATCTCCTATAGAAACTAGCCAATCCATGAAAACTCCTAACCTCAGATGCATTTTTAGGAGTTGGCCAATCCCTAATAGCTATGACCTTTTGTTCATCTCCTTCCACACCTTTGATACTCACAACATAATCAAGAAAGACAACTCTATCTAAGCAAAAAAGAATACTTCTTTATATTAGCATACAATTTTTTAGATCTCAACACATCAAACACATATCTCAAATGATGCAAATGCTCATCCATGTTTTTGCTATAGATCAAGATGTCATCAAAATAAACTACCACAAATTTGTCAATGAATTGTCTAAGCTCATGGTTCATTAATCTCATGAAAGTACTTGGTGCATTGGTTAGCCCAAATGGCATAACCATCCACTTATACAACCCATATTTTGTCTTGAATGCGATTTTCTATTCATCCCCCTCTTTCATTTTAATCTGATGGTAACCGCTTTTCAAGTCAATCTTTGTAAACACACATGCACCAAACAACTCATCAAGCATATCATCTAATCGAGGAGTGGGATGTCGATACTTTACCATGATTTTGTTGATAGCACGGCAATCTACACACATTCTGAATGTCCCATCCTTCTTTGGTACAAGGAGCACTGGAACCGCACATGGACTCATACTTACACGCATATAGCCCTTTGCCAAAAGTTTCTCCACTTGCCTTTGTAGTTCTTTTATCTCCTTAAGATTACTCCTATATGCTGGTTTGTTTGGAATTGGAGCACCCAGAATGAGGTCAATTTGGTGTTCTATCCCCTAAATTGGTGGCAAACCCGAAGGAAGATCATCTGGAAACACATCCTCAAATTCCTGCAATAAAGAAACAGCACCACTAGGCAAGTTTTGGTCAATGTCAGATAAACATAAATTCACCTCCTGGTACATAAGCACACAAAGAGGTCTCCCCCCTTGTAAGGCTTCCCTCTCACATCCAAACTCATTTTCTTCTCTCTACTCTCCTTTTGCCCCGAGCCCTCACTCTTTTCTTTTTCTTTTACTTCTTTTGCTTTCACTCTCCTCTCATTTTTCCTCTCATCAAGCTCGGCCTCTCTCAAATTTTCTCTCCAATCTTTTCTTTTCCTCAACTGATTTTAAGATCCTCACTTGGTCTTTATGCACTTGAGATGGTGATATAGGAAGCAAGTTGTAGGTTCGGCCATCTTTCAAAACTATATACTTGTTCTTTTTCCCATCATGAACCACACTTCTATCAAATTTCCATGGACGACCCAACAACAAATGGGTAGCTACCATAGGCACCACATCACAAACTACCTCATTATGGTACTTTCCAATGCTAAAAGGCACTACAACCTGTTTGATAACTCTCAATTTCCCACAATCATTAAGCCATTGGAGACCATATGGCTTTGGATGCAAAGTGGTAGGTAATCTCAATTTCTCAACTAATAAGCTACTAGCAACATTGCAGTAACTACCACTATCCACAATCATACTACATAGTTTCTCATTTACTAAACATCTAGTATGGAAAATATTGTCCCTTTGCACCTCATCTCCATCACCCAAACTAACTTGTGCACTCAAGGTACGCATAGTGATAAGGACATTACCATCCATGGGAGCTTGCTCTCCCTCATCAAGATACTCATCACCGCTATCATCATTAGCACTCTCTTTGGCCTTTTCTTCACCACTCTCCCATTCTCCATCTTCTCTAATAAACATCACTCTCCTGTTTGGACACTCATTGGAATAATGCCCCCTTCCCAAACACTTGAAGCATTTCACATCCCTTGCTCTATTTTCCACCTTCTTATTTTTCTCTTCTACCTTTCCTTCCATCTTCCTTTTTCCTTTCCACTCCTCCTTCTTCACTTTCGGCACATCTTTTTCTACTTCAGGTGTTCCACTCCAATTCAGTTTCCATGGTGCATTGGAAGCCGAATTGTATGATGATTGAGTGTTCCATTTACTTTTGGCAGCCTGCTTCCTCTTTATCTCTTTTTCTGTTTTGATGGCTACTTGCATCATTTGCTCTACCGTTCTACAATTTTGTAAGTCAACCATGTAAGCAATGTCTGGATTCAACCCATTCAAGAACCGAACCATGGTGGCCTCTTCATCCTCCTCTACTTCAGCCCTAATCATGGCAATTTGCATGGCTTTGTAATACTCCTCCACACTCCTACTTCCTCGGGTAAGTTGTTGCAACCTCAACTTCAACTCTCTTCCATAGTGTGGCGGCACAAACCTTTCCCTCAAGATCTCCTTCATTTTGGCCCAAGTAGTCCCTTAAGCCATGTCTTCTCCTCCTTGCAAGTAATTGATCCCACCAAACCAATGCATAATCCTTAAACTCAACTGCTGCCAACTTAACTTTCTTCTCCTCACTATAATTGTGGCACTCAAAAATCATTTCAATTTGTCTCTCCCATTCAATATAGGCTTCAGCATCCTCCTTGCCATGAAAAGGAGGTATTTTCATCTTTATGCTTCCCACATTGGCATCAACTCTCTCATGTTGTATCTCTCTCTCACCATAGTCATCAAATCTAAGTTGTTTTCCTCCTCTCCTACCTCTAACACCTCTCCCCCTTGGTGGTCGAAACCTCCTACCATCAAAGTGATAGTTCCCATACTCAAATGCTTCCTCAAACTCATCATCATACCAATTCAACTCTTCTTGCTCCTCCATCCTAGGTTCTACTCGAATTCCCCTTCCAACTCTACCTCCATCTCCCACATGCAAACCTACTTCCTCTCTCCTATTTTTGTTCTCCCTCTCATTATCCATTATATATTCCATCATCCTATTCACATCAACTCTCAAATCCTTCAACTCATTCAAGTCTCTTCTCATAGTTTGCAATTCTTCATTATGAGTAGCTGTTTGGAGAGAAAGTCTCTCAAATTGTTGTGCCATAGCTTCCTTATAAACCCTTTCATCTTCAAAATTCCTCCTCTCAACTCTACTACTACTACTTGTGTTTTGTTCCATTTTGCTGCAAAGAAAACAAGGTTAGAAAATAAATGGCTCACCCTCTCAAGTGTTTAGCACACAATTAGGCTTTTACCCTCTTATGCACTCACCACTCTTGCCTTTTACCACTCAAATTCCTTCATTTGCTTCTTTTAAGAACCCAAACACAAAACAAACAAAATACTCACAAGCTTTATCAAAATATTCAAGAATGAGACGAAACAAAATGTAAATAAAAATATGCAATGAAACATAGAATCAAAGAAAAGAAGACTTCAAAATTAAAGCAATTAATATAAGTAAAAGATTTTATAGACTGAAAAAACTAACAACCTAAGGATCAAATATCAAGCCAAAATCTCAGAAATCATAGCCAAGTCACACAACTTCATCATAAGATGTAATAATTCAGTTCACCAGTCAAATGAATGAGTTTTTCTCTAAAATTTTGTGGACAAATCTATCTCAAAACTGACTAATTTCTGGTAAAATTTCAGAATTTTCTGGGTGGGTTTGCTATGTAAACTAGAAAATGCCTAGCTTGTGTCAAAAATTTTTGTTTCCAACATAAATGATAGAATTTTGAGCTGAAATTTTATCTGGAGGCTACTGAGATAATATCTAAACAGTGGGAAAATTTTCAAAATTTTCTGGGTGGGTTTACTATGTAAACCAGAAAATGATTGGTTTGTATCAAAAAATTTTGTTTCTAACCAAAATGATGGAATTTAAGGCTGAAATTTCATTTGGAGGCTACTAAGATGGTATCTAAATAGTGAAAAAAATTTCAAATTTTTCTGGATGGGTTTACTATGTAAACTAGAAAATGACTAGTTTGTGTCAAAAAATTTTGTTTCCAACCCAAATGATGGAATTTCAAGCTAAAATTTTATCTATAGGCTACTGAGATAGTATCTAAATAGTGGGAAAATATTCAGATTTTTCTGGATGGGTTTACTATGTGAACCAAAAATTAGTCAATTTGTGAGTAAAATTTAATTCAATAGCCAAACAGCATCATCTACCCCCCAAAATTGATATGTGACGTCCCAAATACCTCAAAATATCACAGATTAAATTTTAAAATCAGCAGCTAAGTGTAACCCCAGAAATCAATGCAAGCAACTTATCACAATCTTCCAATTCCAGCCAAACAGTAACAATCACAAACCTAACACAGCCAAATAGCACATATTTTTGTTCAAACTCAGATCTTAATTCAATCCAACAATCAACATCAATTCCTAATCATCAGATGCATCATCAATAATTTTCTCAAGCTTGATATTCAAATCAAAGAAGTAAAAGATAGCAAGAACAAACAGATTAGCTTGAATGATTACAGCCCCAAGACAACACACACAAAACTCAATTTCAAGCAAAAATCAAATCTAAAACCCAATGTAGAGTGTTCGGCTATAATGTATTAATGTCAGATTTGAATGAAAAATCACTAAGGAAACAAGAAATATTCAGCCAAGCACATGAAAAAAAATTCAGATAGATTTGAAGCTGCTACAAAATATCATAGAAAAATCACTTTAGCCGAATGCTATTGTGATGAAAAACAAACAGAATGTGAACGAAGGATTCTAGGTAGAAATTAAAAGAGTAAATCTAAGAATAAATACCTTGTTTGATGCCCAATTGCTCTGATACCAAATGATGAACACCCCCAATATTCAGATTAGAGACATAACATCTAAAGATGGAATTAGATCTTTTAACAACAAACAAGGCAGAATTGATAACCAATCAAGGCATAATAGTAACTAGGCTAGAGCACCTTGATTATAAAGATAAAATAAGCAAGTGGTTAATTTGCTTAAGTCCAAGTTCTATTCAAGAAACAAGGAAGAAATCATAGAACTCTCACAATTGACAGCAATGGCCGAAAATCAATGCTCTATCAATATTTGATATTAGCTATCCCCCATTTGATGTAGAAGACAAGTATTTATATGAGTTACAAGTAACTAATCTGCCATATGGCATAAAGAAAAAAAATAGAATATTCTAGAGGTTAGGCTCCAAGGTCCAATTGTATGAAGCTGATCCATTTATCCTCCAAAAGCCCAAGCCCAAGCCCAAGCCCAATCTATTCCTCTTGGCGGCTCCAAAGTTTACTAATCAAGCTTTGCAACTCCCTTGCCATTTCTCTTGTAATTGGACCCTTGAACAATGGAAGTGGCTCCGGTGGTGGCGTCTCCTCATCAAATTGAGTAGTGATAAACCTAACATGCCATGTTAAATATATCCTACCAGTGTGTTTATCTAGACATCTATATGCACTATGTGTCAGACTTTGACCAAGATATACATAAGGAGTGGACCTAAAGTGATACATGTGTGCATTGTAAGGACGTAGTAATGGAAAGATGGAACAGCTAAACGGTTTGAAGTATAGAAATTTTGGATTTTT
Source organism: Hevea brasiliensis (assembly GCF_030052815.1). Classification (NCBI taxonomy): domain Eukaryota; kingdom Viridiplantae; phylum Streptophyta; class Magnoliopsida; order Malpighiales; family Euphorbiaceae; genus Hevea; species Hevea brasiliensis. Next base: position 91,025,388 of record NC_079506.1, read on the forward strand.
GTGATAGAGTAATTGATAAGGAGATTTTTGCTTAAGAACATTTGATGGTAAAATATTAATTGAAATTGTACTGTGTTCCATTGCAAAATTCCAATATTTTAAAGGCATTTCTTTCTGAGAGACCATTTTGTTCATGTGTGTAGGGACACACAATTCTATGAATAATGCCTGACTGTTTAAAATATTGGTTCAATTTTTGATACTCTCCCCTCCAATCTGAATGAAAAGCTTGTATTTTAGTTTTGAATTGCCGTTCCACCAATTTTTTAAAATTGAGAAAAATGTCATACACATCACTCTTGTGTTTGAGAAAATAAATCCATGTAAATCGAGTAAAATCATCGATGAATAACACAAAGAAATGATGTCCCATTGATGAAAGTACTGGGGCGAGTCCCCATACATCTGAATGAATAATCTAAAAAGGAGTAGTACTAGTATGCTCAACTAAAGCTAATGACAAACGAGAAAGTTTTCCTAAGATGTAACTAGAATAAGGACTAACATTATTTGAAGAAGTTGACAATAAATTGTTATGAACAAGAGACTTAAGTTTTTGAGAATTCGGATGACCAAGAGACTGATGCCACTCATCAAGGGTTGGCACAGATGCTACCATTGCTGTTTTTGTCATGGACTGGAGCTTGTATAAGCCTGCCTCACTTGGTCCGCGCATCAGAATTTTGTGTGTTTGTTGATCCTTTAGAACAAAATGGTTAGGCCAAAATTCAAAATAACAGTTATTGTCAATGGTAAACTTTTGAACCGACAGTAAATTCTTAACTATTTAAGGAACACATAAAACATTTCGCAAGTGAAAATTTTTATCATGAGAATGGAGTGTAGTCATACCAGTGTGAGTGATTGAAAGACCTTGACCATTACCTACATCAAGTTGGTCAGTTCCTGGATATTCATTAACTGTAATGAGTGATTGTATATCAGGAGTTAAGTGAACATTGGCCCTTATATCTAGATACCACGTGATAGGTTGATTCATGGTAGACTGCGGATTGTTGTTGGAGTAATTGGCCACGGGTTGTGCAACAAAGGTTTGTTGTTGCATGTTATTGCCTTGATTCCGTGGCTGGTATCTTTGGCTGCAAGTAATAGTAGAATGATTGGACAATCCGCAGATTTGACATGGCCACGTTGACGACGTCTGCCATAATTGTTGTTGCTTTGTTGTTGCTGTGGTGTAAAAGTAGAATTATTAAATCGAAACTGATTGACAGGAGTAGGTGAATTACCTTTTAACACCATATTAGCAACCGGGTCCAGTGATCCTTTTAGAAGAATTTCATGAGCCACTAATTGACCACAGAGCTCATTAAAAGATACGGGTTCAGGGCGCAGATTGAGTGCTGCGATTAAGCCATGGTATTCTGACCTAATATTGCGATAGATAATCGCATTAAATTCTGCTTGGGAAATTGGGCGTCCAACAGTGCTAAGCTCATCTGTTAGAGCTTTAGCCTTTTGTAAAAATTGAGAAACAGAAAGATCATATTTCTGTAATTCCTGCAATTCAATATGCAGTTGTAGCTGTCAGTTTTGTGAAACTGCTCCGAAGGCATTAGCAAGAGCATCCCATACAGCTTTGGAAGAAGTAAGGCCAATAATAAATGGATAAATCTCCTCTGTGAGAGAAGAAAGTAACTAGGAAAGAAACATCTGGTCTTTGCAAAACCAATTCTCAAATTCTGGATTAGGTTATTGGATGGAAGGGTCGATTGAAGATGGTACAATGACTGATGGAGCAGGAAAAGATCCATTAATGAATCCATGGAGGTTTTGATAGTTTAAAAGGGGAATAAATTGTGTCTTCCAGGCTAAATAATTTTTGGGAGTGAGTTTTACGGCAAAAGAGTGAGTAGATAAAATTTGTGGAAGAGGAAAAGTGGCCATTGTTGGAGTAAGAGGAGCGGCTGAAGATGATGGAGTGATAGAGGTTTCGAAGGGAGAGGAAGACATATTTTCTTAAGGAGTCTAATGCTCTGATACCATGTGAGAATTTGAGATTGGGAGGAATAATTGCCTTACTTTTTATTAATGAATAATTAACATATTTATAGTATACAACAAGAGAGATTAATTACAAGTATAAGACTAAGCATAAGATCCACATAATATGGCATTTGAATAAATCTAACATTGAAATCTCAGACACTACAATCAAAGTGTTGCCTGAATCCATCACCAAGCTCTACAATTTGCAAACATTGAGATTCCTTAGGTGCGAGTCACTTGAAGAGCTTCCTAGAAATAAAATATGCAATCTGATCACCTTGAGAAATATTGAATATATCTAACGATCAGCATATGCCATCTAAGGTGGGACGGTTAGCCAGTCTTGAAAGATTATCCTTGTTTGCTGTGGGTGCAGATAGGGGAGGTAGCATTAAAGAACTAGAATGATTACACCAACTAAGCGGGGAGTTGGAGATAATTTATCTTGAGGGGGTGAGAAACAAAGAAGAAGCTAAGAAATCAAATCCACAGGGGAAAACGAAATTGAAAGCCCTTCATTTTGGATGGAGATTTTCTGGAAGAGCAAGCGAGAGCAAGCGACAACAATGATAAGGAAGTGTTGGAAGGTCTTGAGCCTCACTCAAACATAAAGAGAATAAAGGTAGAGAATTATTCGGGCAAAAAGTTCCCGCTGTGGCTATATAGGATGAAAATTCTGAGTGAAGATGATTCTTTAACTGTATTTGATAATTTGGTGGAACTTGTATTGGAGAAGTGTGAGTGGTGTGAAGAACTTCCAAGGCTTGACATCTTCCTCGTCTTAAAACGCTCGAAATAATAAGAATGGGCAAGATAAGATGTATAGGGAACGAATTCTATGGCATTGACAGTGGAAGCACAAGCAATGGAGGGAGACTGTTTCCAGCATTAAAGAAATTATATTTTTATGATATGAGGAGTTTAGTTGAATGGAAGGCACCACCAGTAGATGAAGGAGGCGAAACATCTGTACTTTCTTGCCTTGAAGAATTGTCCATAAAGAATTCTCCTCGGTTGGCAAAAATTCCATTAAGTGATAGTTCATCGCTTGTGACATTGGAAATCGATTATTGTAACCAATTGAATTACTTATTTGAAGAACTACAAGTACACTCCTTCTCCTCTCTTAAAAGCATTACAATTAGAGAGTGTCATAAATTAATTTGTCTTCCAAGTGGACTGAAATCCTTCACTTCTCTGGAATCACTGGTAATAAGGTATTGCCACGGCCTAACATCTGTTCCCGAATATTTAGGAGAATTGCATTCTCTTCGTCTTTTAGAAGTAACATACTGTGGAAGTTTAAGTTACTTTCCAGAGACAATATTAGGAGGCCTCACCCGATTAAGGGAATTAAGAATTGGTGGTTTGTCGGAGGAGTTGGATTCTTTCCCTTATCTGAATTCAATCCAAGACCTCTCATCCATTGAATCCTTAACTATATGTGGAGGTTGGAGAAGTAGAATAAAGTATCTGCAGATCAACTTCAACGCCTCACTGCCCTATACTCATTGTCTATACTCGGTTGGGCAACCTTTCGTCTCTTCAAACCCTGAAATTACAGTCTTGTATGAAATTGAAGTGTCTACCTACAGCTACAGCCATGCAACGCCTCTCCAAATTAAGGAAGCTCGAGATTACATATTGTCCTCTTAGAGAAAATTGTACCAAGGGGAGTGGCTCTGAGTGGTCCAAGATTTCTCATATCCCAGACGTAGATATAAGTAAGTTTACCAATCATCTGTTTTCCTTTCTCCTCCAAACTAATTTAAGCTATTTTTTGGGGACAAGTATATAAAATTTCTTGTATTTTCAGTAGTCAGGGTTGATGAATTTTACTACAAACAATAATAATTCTAAATTTCTCGTCACTTTTTCCCCATTGATACATTCTTTCTGTTTTCTTTTTCAGGACGCAGGTAATTACCATTTTTTTTCTCCTCTTTGGGCGTGCACTGTGGACTGGCTTCATTTGTGAATTCTCAGGTATTTCAACTCCTTCCATCTGTTGACATCCATTGTTCCTGTCGGTAATATAGAGAATTATATATTAGTAATTAAAAATGTTCATTTCTTACTTTTAGGATTGAAATTGAGTAAGATTACATGTTGACTGTGTTTTCTTGAAAAATAGGAACAAATCATTCTGTTTTGTTTTTAACTGAAACAAAAGAGAAGCAGTTTGGTATTTTTCAGTCTGGTATTGCAAATTTAGAATTTAGCAAAAGGTAAAGAAAAGAGATCCCAATATCACCATAGCAAATGAGTAGATACATTTGTAATTAATTATTTTCGGTAGGAATATGCAAAATGTCCCTTATTTCAGTTCAAAGTTCTTAGTCCAGATAGAAACAAATATATATTTCTCTCAATCATCCATTCTATTTTCTGATTCTTTTCCTAATTATATCAGATTACCTTTTTACCTTACAGGTTGCAGACACTGAACCTACTTTTTCTTAGAAATCATGTTTTAGCTAATTCAGTTCCTTTCATATGTAATATCATTTTTTTTTTAATTTTCGAAAATAATCAAGTCTTTTTGTTCTGCTAAATTTTCTCACAGGATGTTGTTTAGTAATAAATGATCATCTTATGGTGTTTGAAGTCCACACAAGGGTCGTTTGCATTGATCTAAAGAATATATTAGAGATTTTAGGTGAGAAATACTATTTGTTTTTCATTTTTCTATTCCTCATGGTTTCATTGATTATATTTTGGTGCTCCACCATTTCTTTCATGTGTAACATCATTTTTTCTTAATTTTCAAAATGTCTCCTATTTCAGTTCAAAATTCAATTCCTTCAGTTCTGTCTAACAGGGACATTTTAGGCCTATGGTTGTATGCAAGATTTAGGATTATTAATGGGAATATGTTACCATTTGTTACACAGTTACTATTTGAACAATTCTGATAATCTTATCATTTGTTAGAGATTGCAGGATGCAAGATAATTTCAGATACAACTGCAATGTTTTCTCTGAAATTTTCTGCTTTCATTTGAGCCGGTTGGTAAAGCCAAAAAATTGTTCAACTGAGTAGAAAGGTATGAGACATTCTATTTTATTTCTCATAGACATTCAACTTCATTGACAATGAAGAGGTTACCCAAGGAACTGTTTTCTTCTTGTTTTTTCAGAATGTCTTTGGTGCTGCCAACATTGTCCCAGGTGGAAGACAGAAAAATCTTTGGAGATTGTTATTAGCTCCTCAAGGGACTACACCTGCTGAATTTCAAGTTCTAGCAATAAGACTGAACTGAAATAGAGATAAGTCCCCATCAACAGCTTGAGCTTTGAGCCTCCAATTCTCCTGAAATTGTCAACTTCCTTCGGTTAAACTGACTAGAGGACCAAGCAGTCTCACTTTTTGGAGTCAATAGAAGATGGAAGAGAATTAGTGAGTTGAAGTTGTGAGAGAAAACATATTAGTGATAACTCTTGCTTACATAACTCTTCCATTGATAACTTACATTTTGCATAATACATACCTAATTAGTTTCTAATGGACCTTGTGATGACATGACCCTTGATAATTTGATATCCAAATCTTCAAGTATTCCAAAGATGGAAGTCGACCCTCCAGGATGCTCATTTAATGCTTTCTCTGATACAAATAAGGCAATTTATTTTCTTAGACCAGTTTTCTATCTTGTACTTTGAAAATTTGAGTTTTTTGATATATGCTGACTTTTTATTTTGATTGGTGTAGGTTGCAGCAGAGGAAAGGCAGAGTGAATGCAGATAGTCAGTCAAACAGGGTTAGGACTTGGCTTGTTATTGATGAAGATGTGAGTTTCATGTACTATAGTTACTTTCTTTGACAATTTTTTCTTATTCATTTTAAGTTTAAATTATGTACCTTGAGCAGGACTTCTCAATACCAGCTACCATGTTAGATATGCTTTCTTGTGATGGTGAAGTTCTACTTGACCCAATGGATAGCTAGATTCCATGAAGAAAGGAAATGAAGCAGACCGATGAAAGAAAAAGAACTTTGAAAAGTAATTGTCAAGTAAGATAATAGCTGGATGTGAAGTGAAATTTAAATTCTCATTTACTGGCCTCTTTCTTATGCCTTTTTATCATCTCTCACATATTTTCAAGGCAATGATGTAAAGAAATGATTGATTTTCCTACTGATAGGCTAGGTAGTAGCATCTATCTAAAAATTTGACACATTTTGATGCTTTGTGCTTTTTGATGGTTCAGGTTAATTTGATGGATAGATTATGATTGCAATTGATGTACAGGAGAGAGAGTTATTTCACTTATGGGGACCCTGTGTAGCAGTTTGGTGGGGTAAAACAAATCAAATGCCATTTAGTCGGATGAAACTAATTGTTGGGACATGAAGATGATTCCATTCAATTGCAGATGGATGCAGAAGCCTCTTATCTGTTTTGTCATGTTTAATGCTCCTGCAAATTTTATCCAAATTCCAGTTTTTGACCTTCTGTTTACTTGTCCATAGCCCATCTGTTGTGAACGCTTAGCTTGAAGTTTGAACTTGTATTTGAAGTTCCTTGTAGTTCAATTTGAATTTTTGTTTCATGTGATTCTGGTTTGGAAAAACTGACGCCCATTTTTGCTCTTGGGAGAACTTGTGCAGCTCCTGAATGCTTTGAATGTAACGGAACTTGGCAATGACAAAACAGAACAAATTCATTCCCTAAACAAAATGCAAATTGGGAAAAGATTATCAGAAATTTTTCCAAGGAATCTCAATGCTTAAAATTATAGTTGAATTTTGCATTAGTCTGAATTTATTTATGGATTTAAAACAAAATTGAGCTTAGAGAGATCAACAATTTGGGTTTAATTATCTTTTTAATTAGGTAATATAGGAACCAATTATTTGTATTTCAATCACAAATGGATACAAAATATGAAAGGCGTCAAAGTCTGGCACTCCGATTGTTTTCCTCAAACCGGGTTGACTCGCCGGGCCTTCCCCTTTTGCAGTATTACGATTATTCCTCAAACATCCACGACTCCAGCATTTTGTCGACTGTGTCGCTTAACGAGTCGTCCACCCATGGAAAGGTTGAGACCGGCTTCGATGTCACCGAAAACATCGAGTTCGTGAATCAGGATCTTGTCTTTGCCACGCCCAGGGGAAGACGATCCTGCCTTTCTGGCGGCGGTGAAATTGATGGACGGAGGTAGAAGAAGTGGGTCCGGCGGATCTACTAAACATGAAGACACTTTATGCGCGCGCCTAGCGAGAAACAGAAAATTTGAATAAATAAAATTTATTTTTAAAATTAATTTTAATAAAAAATAAATTTATTTTTACGTTTACGTAAAATTTTAAATTGAAATTAAGATTTAATAAAAATTAAATTTATAAAAATAGAAAATATAATATAAAATTAAGATATAAGCTTTTGTGCGTGTTTATGGCGAGCAATCTTATCAAACAAGTACAAAAGGACTATTCTTACAATTACATTTTTTATCATTTTGCTTGAACAATTTGAGCTTTGAATTGAAGATTGACAAAAGGGCCAACTGAACCTGCTTTGCAAATCGGAAGATGGAACAAGACTTATTGATAGCGCACAAGTAGCATCCCATTTTGCAGTTTTTTACAGGCCTTGTCAGAGTTTCTAATTATCCATTTCAATCTTTCACTTTTATTGGCATATCCTTAGTTTTTGCACCATTTCAGGAAAATATTGATTCTTAATTATTCATCTATATGTTTATAAAATTTCTACTTCTTACATCTAAACCTTGGAATGCATATATTTAAAACTTCACTGCTAGATGATTGAATTGAATAACTACTTTTCAATGTGAATCCATTCTTCTCTGTTTGCTATATGTTTGAGTATCTTGTCATGGGAAATGTTGAGTTAGAGTCGCTTATACGGTATCATCAAATTGATTCTCCTCCATTTCTTTTCTTTGTTGTAATTGAAAATTGAATATGATTCTGTTTATGTCAGTTGTAGATAGGAAGACCGATTGACTCCTAAACTTGCAAATTTACATACTGAATTCGGGAAACACCTCCATGTTTACATACTAAATTAGGGAGGCAAATCATTTCATTTAGTAAGAAATACAGAGGAAACAGTGATCAACAGACGATAAACTCTTGTATTGAACTCAACAAAAAAGAAAAGAAAACTATTAAGCAATGGGTAGCGCGTGCAGAAATGGATTTATCGCTTAGGAATAGAAAAGTAACAAGTTGATGTATTAAGAACATCATCGCTTTCAAGTGAGCTGTCTCCAACGCACTTGCTAATATTAAAACCATCAATTATGCAAATGATGAATTTTTTATATAATTTAATTTACTCAAGACTTGATTTCACTCTTAAATATTCCCGCAATCATCTTATGGTTCCTGCTTGTTTGCTTCAACTCTTATCTTTCATCTTTGCAAGAAGAGAAAATGGCTGAAAAAATGATCCTCACTTTTTTGGTGGATGCAACTCTGTCTAGGGTGGCTTCGCTCATCACAGATGAAGTCATCGGTGCTTGGAATCTCAAGGACGACTTGAAAGGTCTACAGGAATCCCTCACCATGATCCGTGATGTGCTGCAAGATGCAGAGGAACAACAAACCAAGAGAGAACCTGTGAAGCGTTGGCTGAAGGAGCTCAAAGATGTAGCTGATGATGCTGAAGAAGTGTTTGATGAGGTATCGTACGAGGATCTTCGACGGAAGGTTCAGATGCAAGACCAACTTGGAAAGGAGGTAAGCAGCCTTGTTTCTTTCTCTAAAGGCACTCGTTACGCCAGAAAGGCTGCATTGCATATCAAAATGCTTCACAAAGTTAGGAAAATAAATGAATCGTTGAATAAGATTAAGAATGAAGCTATGGGTTTTGGGCTTCAAGTCCTATCTAGAGATGGAACAATGTCTCAAATCAACTTGGATCGAATGACAGACTCGATCCTTGACAATCCAGTTGTGGGGAGGGAAGCTGATTTCGTTAAAATTGTAAACTTGCTGAGTTCCTGTGATCGAGTTCTTACCATTGTTCCCATAGTGGGCATGGGCGGTATCGGAAAGACAGCATTGGCTAAATTACTGTGTGAACAAGTTATAGAAAGAAAGCTTTTTGATGTCAAAATATGGGTCTGCGTTTCTGATAACTTTAATGAACAAAGAATTTTGGGGGAAATGTTGCAAACCGTCAATGTAAATACGGGTGGAATGACCAACAGAGATGCAATGCTTGAAGAGCTCCGAAAGGCATTGGAGGGGAAAAAATTCCTTCTTGTTCTTGATGATGTGTGGAATGAGAGGAATGAGGTATCAAATAGGTGGGATGACTTAAAGACTCGTTTGGTAAGAATTAGCCAAAACAATGGAAATGCTATTGTTGTCACGACTCGTAGCGAGGAAGTGGCATCAACAGTGGAGACTTCTACTAATCATAGGCATACACTGCATTTGTTATCTGATGATGAATGTTGGTCCATTATGAAGGAAAGGGCATTTGAGAGTGGAGCAACATCAATACCCTCAAACTAAGAGGGCATTGGAAAGGAGATTGCAAAAAAATGTAGAGGATTGCCATTAGCTGCACAAGTTTTAGGCGGGACAATGGGTTTTAGAAGGGATAAGAAAGCATGGTTGTCAATTCAAAATAATAATGTTTTGAATGCATCACATAAGAAGGAAAATATTGAGTCTATATTAAAACTGAGTTGGATCAATTGCCTTCAAATTTGAAGCGATGTTTTGCATACTGTTCGACGTTTCCGAAAGATTTTGAGTTTGAAAAGGAAGAATTAATTTGGCTTTGGATGGCTGAAGGTTTTGTTGTGCCTTCTAGTGAAGATGAAGGCAACAAGTATTTTAATGCCTTACTTCAAAATTCTTTTTTCCTAGATGTGGTAAGGGATGAATACGTGGATATTAAACGGTGCAAAATGCATGATCTTGTGCATGATCTTGCATTATCTCTTTCAAAGTATGAAACATTGACTTTGAAAAATTTTTCAACTAGTGATGATTTATCTTCCGCTCGTCGTTTATATGTGGATTGTCAAAATGCAACAACTTCAGTGGCATTTCCAAAAGGTGGTTCTAAGAAGCTGCGTAGTTTATACACGAATGGTATTGTCTTTGATGATTCTTGGAAGTCGAAAAGCCTGCGCACTCTAAAATTGAAAGGTGCTAATATTGAAAAGGTGCCATCTTCTATCGGCAAGTTGAAACATTTGAGATATCTTGACATCTCAGAAAGTAAAATCAAAGTGTTGCCTGAATCCATCACCAAGCTCTAGAATTTGCAAACATTGAGATTCCTTAGGTGCAAGTTACTCGAAGAGCTTCCTAGAAATAAAATATGCAATCTGATCAGCTTGAGGCACATTGAATTTTCTTATGACAAGCATATGCCATCTAATGTGGGGAAGTTAGCCAGTCTTGAAAGATTATCCTTGTTTGCTGTGGGTACAGATAGGGGAGGCGGCATTGAAGAACTAGAATACTTAAACCAATTAAGCGAGGAGTTGGAAATAAATCATCTTGAGGAGGTAAGCGACAAGGAAGAGGCTAAGAAATCAAATCTACAGGGGAAAATGAAATTGAAAGCCCTTGAATTTGAATGGAGTTTTGAAAGAGAAAGCAACAGCAATGATGAGGAAGTGTTGGAAGGCCTTGAGCCTCACTCAAACATAGAGAGAATAAAGGTAAGGAATTATATGGGTAAAAAGTTCCCGCTGTGGCTTTATAGGATGAAAATTCTGAGTGAAGGTGATTCTTTCACAGAATTCAATAATTTGGTGGAACTTCAATTGATAAACTGTGATAGATGTGAAGAACTCCCAAGGCTTGGACATCTTCCTCGTCTTAAAGAAGTTCGGTTTTATGAAATGTACAAGATAAGGTGTATAGGGAACGAATTCTATGGCATTGACAGTGGAAGCACAAGCAATGGAGGGAAAATGTTTCCAGCATTAAAGAAATTATCTTTTAATTATATGTGGAATTTAGTTGAATGGAAGGCACCACCAGTAGATGAAGGAGGCGAAACATCTGTATTTTCTTGCCTTGAAGAATTGTGCATAAAGAATTGTCCTCTGTTGGCAAAAATTCCATTAAGTGATAGTTCATCGCTTGTGACATTGGAAATCGAAAATTGTAACGAATTGAGTTACTTATTTGAAGAACTGCAAGTACACTCCTTCCCCTCTCTTAAAAGCATTGCAATTAGAGTGTGTCATAAATTAATATGTCTTCCAGGTGGACTGAAATCCTTCACTTCTCTGGAATCATTGGTAATAAGTGATTGCAACCGCCTAATATCTGTTCCCGAATATTTGGGAGATTTGCATTCTCTTCGTCTTTTAGAAATAACACACTGTAAAAGGTTGAGTTACTTTCCAGAGACAATACTAGGCGGCCTCACCCGATTAAGGGAAATAAGAATTGGTAATTTCTCGGAGGAGTTGGATTCTTTCCCTTATCTGATTGCAATCCAAGACCTCCCATCCCTTCAATCCTTAACTATATATGGCGACAGTAATTTTTTGGTTGATGGAGGTAGAATAAAGTATCTGCCAGATCAACTTCAAAGCCTCACTGCCCTAATCTCATTGTCTTTATCGTATTTCAATGGAGTGGAAGCTTTGCCGGAGTGGTTGGGCAACCTTTCGTCTCTTCAAACCCTGAAATTACGGTTTTGTAAGAATTTGAAGTATCTACCTACAGCTACAGCCGTGCAACGCCTCTCCAAATTAAGGAAGCTCGAGATTAATTATTGTCCCCTTAGTGAAAATTGTACCCAGGGGAGTGGCTCTGAGTGGTCCAAGATTTCTCATATCCCAAATGTAGAAATAAGTAAGTTTACCAATCATCTGTTTTCCTTTTTCCTCCAAACTAATTTTACGCTATTTTTTTGGGACACTTTTTACCCATTGATACATTCTTTCTGTTTTCTTTTTCAGGACGGTTGTATTTGTGAATTCTCAGCCATTTCAACTCGTTCCATCTGTTGACATCCATTGTCCCTGTCGGTAATATAGAGAATCATATATTATTAATTAAAAATGTTGATCATTTCAGTTCTTAGTCTTAGGATTGAAATTGAGTAAGATTACATGTTGACTGTGTTATCTTGAAAAATAGGAACAAATCATTCTGTTTTCTTTTTAACTGAAAGAAAAGAGAAGCAGTTTGGTATTTTTCAGTCCGGTATTGCAAATTTAGCTTAATCTTAAATTTAGCAAAAGGTCAAAAAAAGGGATCCCAATATCACCATAGTGGACACTGAACCTATTTTTTCTTCGAAATCATGTTTTAGCTTATTCAATTCCTTTCATGTGTATTTCTTAATTTTCGAAAATAATCTGGTCTTTTTGTTCTGCTAAATTTTCTCACAGGATGTTGTTTAGTAATAAATGATCATCTTATGGTTTTTGAAGTCTACACAAGGGTCGTTTGCATTGATCGAAAGATTATAAGAGAGAGTTTAGGTGAGAAATACTATTTGTTTTTCATTTTTCTATTCCTCATGCTTTCATTGATTATATTTTGGCACTCCACCAATACTTTAATGAGTTTCTGGGATCTCTCTCTTTTCAGTTATTTCCCAAGAAAATGGACACTTTTGGATTATAAAGCAATCAAATGGACAGCACATAGGCTATCACTCTGCCACCCGTTCACATGTTACCATCTCCTGCACTTAATGTGTTTTTCATTTCCATTGGTACTAAGTAGGTGTGACTTGACTTGTTGACTCATACGCTGTGCTTTTTCCATAATTTTACAATACATTCCCTTTATGTAATTTTGTATTGATTTAGAATTTCACGAACTGCACAGTATAGGTTCATTGTACAATAGTGATTTCTACCAACTTCCATTTATGTAACCTTTCCCATTGATGGTGGCATGGCTGATAATTCTTTCTGAAATTCAATGGGGAATGGCTGCAATGTGAGAAAATACAGATATTTTTCCTTGGCATGTTTACTTTATCAAATGTTATGTTCATATAGATGACCTAGTGTTCCTATATCCTTAGCAGTCAATTACATGCAAAGGCGTTCAATTTAGGATTAATAGACCTTATGATTATATGATCACTGGTAATTTGATATCCAAATCCTCAAATATATGATCATTGATCAAGGAAGAAAGGGTCCCCTTTATATTCATTTAATCTTTCATTTGTTGCTCATTGGATAATTTACATTTTCCAGGAAATAGCAGGTTCTTTTTCCTATCCATTTTTTTTTCTAAAACTAGTAATTCCCAAAATTGAAGTGGTTTATATTCCTTTTAGTCCATGGTTCACTGGCTGAAGCTTTAGCAAAGGGAATACATATAGCCCGTCAAAGGAAGATGTGATCTTTATACCACCATTTATTTACTTTGATTTACTAAGAACTATGTGCGTGAATGTATTTTCTTTAATAATTTTAAGTTTGTATTTTCTACCTTAAGAAAGACTTTACAATATTATATAATTTTTTGAGACAGATAACGGGAATGATGCAGATACAAAAGGAGATTTTGAGTAAGAATGGGTTTACTACACCAAGAAAGAAAAAACCGCAAGCTTCATTTATTTGTTTATGATGGAACAGATAAAGACTTGCAAATAAAGAAGACAAGTATGTCTTCATTTGTGGTCAGTATTGAAAGAAGCTTGTTTTCTAGATTCTCTATGTTATCTTGGATAGCAGAGGGCGGAAGATCACACTGACCTTTGTGCAGAACTTGCAGAGATGTTTACAAATACTGAGGTTTGTAAGTTTGTGGTGAAGTTTCTAATGACATATATGTTCCAGGGAAACACCTAATTATTTGCAAGTTCATGCACTAGAAGATACTGTTAACTGGTATCATTATTACTAGCTATCCAATTGTCCTTACTATCAATTAAACAGTCTTACTTGAAAGATCACTTCATGTTTATTTTTGCCGCATTAAATTTGCTAGCTCCAGTTGCACTCACTCTCGTGGTGATTTCTTCACAAGGTAGCTTTGTAATTTTAGGAAGAGAAAATGTTGGAAGATAGCTCTCTGCATAATTTCATTGTAATTCCATGTTATAAAATCCCTCATGACATCATCTACGTTGCTGGCTTCAGTTCCAGTCACTCCAATTCCATGTGATAGGGACATTTTAAGCTCCTAGTTCATATGCAAGATTAGGATTACTAATGCAGATATGTTACTATTTGTTAAAAACTTACTATTTTGTGCAGTTCTGATAATCTTACTAATTCTTAGAGATTGAAGGATGCAAGATAATTTCAGATACACTTCTGCAACATTTTCTCTGGAATTTTCTATGTTCATTTGAGCTGCATGGGAAAGACAAAAAAATTGTTCAACTAAGTAGAAAGGTAATGAGACATTCTATTTTATTTCCCATAGATAGTTGAATTTCAATCGTTGGTAAACTCTAATTAGTATTAATTAATTGAGGTTGATTTGTGACATTGATTACAAAACACATTTACAGTAAAGAGGTTGCATTAGTAACTGTTTGTTGTTGTGCTTTTAGAATGTCTTTGATGCTGTCAACATTGTCTCAAGTGGAATACAAAAAAGCTTTGAAGATTGTTATTAAATCCTCAAGGGATTATGCATGCTAAATTTTGAGTTTGAGCTATAAGACTGAACTGAAATAGAGATTAGACATGACCAACTTGAGCTTTGAGCCTCCTGTTCTCCTGACATTGCCAACATCCTTCAGCTAAAATTGAGTAGAGGACCAAGCAATATCACTTTTGGGAATCATTAGAAGATGGAAGAGAATTAGTGAGTTCAAGCTGTAAGACCAAACATAATTAGTGATAACTCTTCCACTGATAATTTACCGTTTTACATAATGCATACCTAATGATCATTGATAATTTGAGATCTGAATCTTCAAGTTTCTAACAATGGAAGTTGACCCTCCAGGATGCTCATTTAATCCTTTCTCTAATGTGAATCAGGCAATTTATTTTCTCGCGCCAGTTTCCTATCTTGTACTTTCCAAGTTGGAGTTTTTTGATATATGCTGACATTTTATTTTGATTGGCTCATGTTGCAGCGGCAGAAAGGCAAAATGAATGTAGATAGTCTGTCAAACAGGGTTAGGACAGGGCTTGTTATTGATGAAAAAGGTGTGAGTTTCTTGTACTCCAATTATTTACTTTCTCTGACAAGTTTTTCTTCATTCATTTTAACTTATCTACCTTGAGCAGGACTTCAAAGTACCAGTTACCATGTTAGATATACTTTCTTGTGAGTTGTGACAGTGAAGTTCTACTTGATCCATTGGATGGCTAGATTCCATGAATAGAATGGAAATGAGGCAGAAGAATGAAAGAAAAAAGAACTTTGAAAAGCATTTATCAAGTAAGATAATAGTTGATGTGAAGTGAAATTCAAATTCTTATTTACTGGTCTCTTTCTTATGCCTGTTTATTAGCTCTCACGTATTTTGTACTTTGATGGTTCCATGTTAATTTGATGGGTATTGCATTATGATTGAAATTCTCGTATAGGAGAAAGATGGATTCACTTCAGGAGAGCCTTGATTGTGTAGCAGTTTGGTCAATTAAAGCACATCAAATGCCATTTAGTCAGACGAAACTTATCATTGAGATATGAAGATGATTCAATTGTAGATAGATGCTGAGCCACAGTTATTCCAATAAAGGAAGTACGGCTCCCAATATGCTCATTTAGTCCTTCATTTTCTCTTTTTCCAATTTGAGTATTTTCCGAAAACAGTACTTCAAAAAATTCTAAGTTTTCTATGTCCATTTTGGCACTGGCTAGCAAAGGGAATGCAGAAAGTCCACCAAAATAATGTGCGGTATTCATGCCTCCCATTTATCAACTTTTATTTACTTAAAACTATGTGCATGAATGTATTTTCTTGAAGCATTTTAAGTTTGTATCATCTACCTTAAGCAAGACTTGGCAATATTTCCTACAATGATGAGACAGATAATGGGAATGGTGATGACTCAGAAAAGAATAAGTTTACTGCACCAGGAAAGGAATAGAAAAGAAAAGTTGAGCTGCATTTATTTGTTGTCAGTGTTGAAAATGGATATAATTTCTAGATTCTCTACATTGTCTTGCATAGCAAAGGGCAGAAGATCATGCTAACTCACGTGCAGAAGTTGTAGACCTGTTTGCAAATCTTGAGACTTGTAAATATGTGTTAAATCTTCATATGATATATATGCCACAGGGAAAGATCTCATTTTGGAAGGTTTCACTCAATTGCAAATTCTATGTGTAGCTCGTGCACACTTGAAGATACTTTAGACTGGTATACTTATTAATAACTAGCCAAATTGTTTTTGCTCTCATTTAAACAATCTTACTTGGAAAATCAGTTCATGTTTATTGTTGCAGCATTAAATTTGCTGGCTCCATTTCCGCTTCCTTTTTTTCAGTGATTTCCTTCACAAGGCAGCTATGGAACTTAAGGAAGAGGAAATGTTGGAAGATGACCCTCCACATAGTCCTTCATGAGGTAATTCATATACCTGTAGACCATAGTTATTCCATGATATAAAAAATCCTTTTTCACATTTTCTTAATATTTTGAATTTGAAAATCAGTAATCTCAAATGAACAAACCTATACAAGAAAAGAAATTAAAATTACTCCATCTATCCTAGGAGATTAGGATTACTAATGGGATACTATATGATTCTTGTATGTGGATCAATTCAGATAATCTTACTATTTATCAGAGATTGCAAGATGCAAGATAATTTTAGAAATTGAGTAGAAAGGTAAATGAGACTTCTATTTTATTTCCCATAATTATTTGAATTTCAATCATTGTTTCTCTAGTTTCAATTATCACAAATGAACTGTTTTTGTTGTGCTTTCAGCATGTCTTTGGAGCTATCGACTTTGCCCCAAGTGAAAGACAAAAAAATAATGCTTTGGAGGTGGATATCATGCCCCTTTATTAGCTCCTTACAGGATTATGACTGCTAAATTTTGAGTTCAAGCTGCAAGCCTAAACAGAAATAGAGATAAGTTTACATAAACACTCGAGCTTTGAGCCTCGAGTTCTCATCATGTTGCCAACATCCTTCAGCTAAAACTGACTAGAGGACCAAGAAATGTCACTTTGCAATTGGAATCATCAGATGACAGATGATGGAAGAGAATTAGTGAGTTCAATCAGTAAGAGCAAAGAAAACTATTGATAACTGTTGTTTGTTAAACTTGAGCTTTAAACTCCCATTTTGAAAGCATCCTTCAATTAAAGATTGATCGAATGAACAATTGAACTGGCTTTGCAATAAGAACCATTAGAAGATGGAACAGGACTTTGTCCATAGTGCACAAGCGGCTTTCCTTGTTAAAGTTGTTGTATATATTGTTAGATATGAGAAGGTTGTGAAGTAATTCAATTTTTGCAGTATTTTCAGGATAATCTTGATTATGGAATTCTATAATGTATGATGCTAAACTTTGTTGCTTCTTACCTAATGATATGAGTTGTAAAACACATATTACACATGTTTCTTTCAGTGTGCTACACCGTGATTGTGAAACACTATGTTCTATGTCCCTTGTAGATAGCAAGACTAATCAACTCCTCAACTCACAAGTTTGCATCCTAATTCGTCGAACACCTCCATGTTCAGACCAAGCATATGGACTGTCCAGAGACTGCCAACAAGTGGTTTCAGGACCTGCAAGCCCAACGCCAACTTGATCCTGGGTCTGTTAAAGATGGACAATTGGACAATGTACCATCCTTGTTAGCAAGTGACTACTGGACCTGACCAGTTTCCCTTCTTCATTGACTGATAAAGTAAGGCCTTGTAATTGTAGATTTGTGTGTTTAAGGCCTAAGCCCATGGACCCAGATCCTCCAGAGAAGGAAACTGTTAAACAAGATTGGCAAGCCTAATTAACGGATTCAGCTCAGAAGAAGAACAGAGGAAACAGCGATCAATTGTACTGAACTGAACAAAAGGTTGCCAATTGCCATTGCGTTCAGTAACATTTTTATTTTCTT
Organism: Hevea brasiliensis; assembly: GCF_030052815.1. Classification (NCBI taxonomy): domain Eukaryota; kingdom Viridiplantae; phylum Streptophyta; class Magnoliopsida; order Malpighiales; family Euphorbiaceae; genus Hevea; species Hevea brasiliensis. Next base: position 91,043,381 of record NC_079506.1, read on the forward strand.
GTTTCATTATTTTAAAGAAACAATAAACTGCTTCTACTTTTGATTTTAGAAAATCTAACTAGATATCATTCTAACTAGATTTTATCAGTACTTCGTCAAAAGTTTATCTGAATATACCTAGATAAATTAGACATAATAAAAAATAATTAAGATTTGATATGTTTAAAGATAAAAAAAAAATAATATGTGATGAAAAAATTATCATTATTATTTCAACCACAATTAAAAAGATTATTCCTTATATATGGGAGGAATATTTTTTTATCACGTTTGATCTATATATACATATTTTTTTTATTGAAATACCCAATAAAATCTGACTAAAAGAATTTTAGGTATTATGAAATTAAAATTTTTTTAATATTTTTATAATATAAATTAAAATTAATAAATAATTATCAGATAATCGTAAAATTAAATTAAAATGTTATTTTGTCATTTAGCTTAAAGTTGCATGCATATTGAATTTATTATATGCTAAATTATTTTATGTTTTCTCTTTGATTATGTACGTATAAAAAAATAATAAAAATAACATAATATTTAACATAATTTCGCATTCTCAAAAAAAAAAAATAAAACATAATTTCACCTCAAAGTTTCTATCTATGGATAGAATGAAAAGAAGAAAATTTTATTATAACAAAAAAAATATAATATAATCACCCATAATTTTTAAATTTTAATTTAATGTATTTTTAAATATCTCATAAATTTATTGTTGGGAGACAAATTAGAATCAACTTACGCCAATTAATTCTCCCAAATTAACTATTCATATTCACATGGAATTATAAAGTGAATTTTTATATTGAGCATCTCTAAGGAGGGGCAATTGAGATGATTCAATTCAATTATATTAAAATGGTATTTGAAGTTTGTAACAATTGAATTTTGCAGCACCATTAAATTAAGAAAACATTATCAGTAGATTAATTATCAATTTTGTATGGATTTGAAGTATCTACCTACAGCTAAAGCCATGCAACACCTCTCCAAATTAAGGAAGCTCGATATGGGTCATTGTCCCCTTCTTAGAGAAACTTGTACAGAGGGAAGTGGCTCTGAGTGCTCCAAGATTTCACATATCCCATACGTATAAACATGTAAGCTTACCAATCATCTGTTTTCCTTTCTCCTCCAAAACTTCCAAACAAATTTAAGCTATTTTTTTGGGACAAATATATAAAATTTCTTATATTTTCAGTTGTCAAGGTTGATGAATTTTACAACAAACAAAAAAAAATTCTAAATTTCCCCATTGATACATTCTTTCTGTTTTCTTTTTCAGGACACTGGTAATTACCTTTTATTTGTCCTCCTCTTTGGTCGTGCACGCTGAACTAGCTTTATTTGTGAACCCTCTGGTATTTCAACTCCTTCCATCTGTTGACATCCATTGTTCCTGTCGGTAATATAGAGAATCATATATTAGTAATTAAAAATGTTGATCATTTCAATTCTTAGTCTTAGGATTGAAATTGAGTAAGATTGCATGTTGAATGTGTTATCTTGAAAAATAAGAACAAGTCAATGTGTTTTTTGGTTAACTGAAAGAAAAGAGAAGCATTTTATATTGAGTGGTCTCTTAAATTTAGCAAAAGGTAAAGAAAAGAGATCCTACCTCTCTAATTTTACATTTCTGTATATTATACTTTCCCTCCTCGAGAACAATTGTGCCGAGGGTAGTGGCTGTCTGGGTAGTCCAAGACTGCTCTGATCCCAAATATAACCATAGCAAATAAGTAGATACATTTGTAATTAATTATTTTTGGCAGGAATGTGCAAATTGTCTCTTATTTCAGTACAAAGTTCTTACTCCAAAATGGAAACAAATATAAATTTCTCTCAATCATCCGTTCTTTTAGCTAATTCAATTCCTTTCATGAGTAATATCATTTTTCTTTAATTTTCAAAATGTCTCCTATTTCATTTCAAAGTTCAATTCCTTCAGTTCCATCTAATTGGGACATTTTAAGCTTCTAGTTTGTATGCAAGATTAGGATTATTAATGGGAATATATTACTATTTGTTATAAACTTAATATTTTGAACAATTCTGATAATCGTATTATTTGTTAGAGACTGCAGGATGCAAGGTAATTTCAAATACAACTGCAATGTTTTCTCTGGAATTTTCTGCTTTCATTTGAGCCGGTTGGAAAAGCTAAAACATTGTTTAACTGGTAGAAAGGTAATGAGACATTCTATTTGATTTCCCATAGACATTTCAACTTCATTTACAGTGAAGAGGTTACACAAGGAACTGTTTTCTTGTTGTGTTTTCAGATTGTCTTTTGTGCTGTCAACATTGTCCCAAGTGGAAGACAAAAAAATCTTTGGAGATTGGTATTAGCTCCTCAAGAGACTACACCTGCTGAATTTCGAGTTCTAGCAATAAGACTGAACTGAAATAGAGATAAGTCCACATCAACAGCTTGAGCTTTGAGCCTCCAGTTCTCCTGAAATTGCCAATTTTCTTCAGCTAAAACTGACTGTAGGACCAAGCAGTCTCACTTTTTGGAGTCGATAGAAGATGGAAGAGAATTAGTGAGTTCAAGCCGTAACAGAAAACATATTAGTGATAACTCTTGCATTTATATCTCCTCCATTGATAATTTACATTTTACATAATACACACCTAATTAGTTCCTAATGGATCTTGTGATGACACGACCCTTGATAATTTCATATCCAAATCTTCAAGTGTTCCAACACTGGAAGTTGACAGGATGGTCATTTAATGCTTTCTCTGATACAAATCAGGCAATTTATTTTCTTATACCAGTTTCCTATCTTGTACTTTGAAAATTTGAATTTTTTTATATATGCTGACTTTTTATTTTGACTGGTTTAGGTTGCAGCAGAGGAAAGGCAGAGTGAATCCAGATAGTCAGTCAAACAGGGTTAGGACTTGGCTTGTTATTGATGAAGATGTGAGTTTCTTGTACCATAGTTACTTTCTTTGACAATGTTTTCTTTGTTCATTTTAAGTTTAAATTATGTACCTTGAGCAGGACTTCTCAATCCACCTACCATGTTAGGTATACTTTCTTGAGATGGTGAACTTCTACTTGACCCAATGGATAGCTAGATTCCATGAAGAAAGGAAATGAAGCAGACGGATGAAAGAAAAAGAACTTTGAAAAGTAATTGTCAAGTAAGATAATAGTTGGATGTGAAGTGAAATTTAAATTCTCATATATTGGCCTCTTTCTTATGCCTTTTATCATCTCTCACATATTTTCAAGGCAATGATGTAAAGAAATGAATGATCTTCCTACAGATAGGTTAGGCAGTAGCATCTTTCTAAAAATTTGACACATTTTGATGCTTTGTACTTTTTGATGGTTCAGGTTAATTTGATGGGTAGTACATTATGATTGCAATTCTTGTACAGGAGACAGAGTGATTTCGCTTATGGGAGCCCTGTGTGGCAGTTTGGTGGGGTAAAACAAATCAAATGCCATTTAGTCGGATGAAACTGATTGTTGGAACATGAAGATGATTCAATTCAATTGCAGATGGATGCGGAAGCCTCTTATCTGTTTTGTCATGTTTAATGCTCCTGCAAATTTTATCCAAATTCCAGTTATCAATCTTCTGTTTACTTGTCCATAGCCCATCTGTTAGAATCACTAATAATGTATTAGTGTGTTTCCTTGAGAGTGTTTATCTTGAAGTTTGAACTTGTATTTGAAGTTCCTTGTAGTTCAGATTGGGGATTGTGTAGCATTGAAGCAGTGATTGCAGTATTCAATTTGAATTTTTGTTTCATGTGATTTTGGTTTGAAAAAACTGACACCCATTGTTGATATTATGAGAACTTGTGCAGCTCCTGAATGCTTTGAATGTGACAGAACTTTGCAATGACAAAACAGAACAAATTCATTCCCTAAACAAAATGCAAATTGGGAAAAGATTATCTGTGGAAACCCATATACATTTATTATTTATTATTATTTTATTTTAATTAGTTAATAATAATTTAATATATTTATAAAAAATATATATTTTTTTTATTAGATGGTCTGCTTATTTATTTTTAGATATATATATATTATTTTTGAAATTAAATATATATTTGCAATCTGAACAACCCAGTTCAATGATAACTCTTATCACATTCTACACCTAATAGAACTCTTGAAATATATATGTATACCCTAATCATCTCTTCTGCTAAACTTTACTCTCAAAACCTGTTTGTCAACTCCTTTTTCTATCAAATACTCTCAACAGAGAATTCCTAAATTTTTACTTCTCTATTCATCACCTTTGATTCTGTTTTCAAGGTAAGAATTCTCATTCCTTATTCAATAATGGGTAAATTTAATTTAATTTTATTTTCTTGATCTGTTACAACTACTCTAAAAATTTATTTTCGATCATTGGTATTAAATTGGATTGATCATAATTATTATTAGATAATAATTTATTATTATTATTATTATTATTATTATTATTATTATTATTATTATTATTATTATTATATATACACACAAAAGTATAACTGTTTGTTCGTCCCGTCCCTGTTCGTTCGTCCCGTCCCATCGTCCCGTCCCATTCATCATATATATTATTATTATTATTATTATTATTATTATTATTATTATTATTATTATTATTATATATACACACAAAAGTATAACTGTTTGTTCGTCCCGTCCCTGTTCGTTCGTCCCGTCCCATCGTCCCGTCCCATTCATCATATATATATATATCCATCTATCAGTATAACCATTCCTCCCACATGCACACCGCAAATCCACAAATATAAATATATATATCCATTCCTCCTACATGCACACCGCAAATCCACAACTATATATATATATATATATATATATATATATATATATATATATATATATATATATATATATATATAAACAAGAATTATTATATTTTATTATTATTTAATATTTTTCTTTTATATGTAGGAGATTCAAATAATTATTCTGTCAGCTGAAATTGTCTCTCTTTTATTAAATCTAGCTATTATTTTGAAGGTTCCAAGTGAGTGGTAATTAAAGTACATGGCACCGTTTTTGTCCCTTTAAAAATTTCTTAGCATTAAGTTTGTTATTAAATGAAATTTTAAATCAATATTTTAACAATGATTTTATATGTGATTTTCTAGAGTTTTATTTTATTATTGAATTTTATTTCGATTTTGATTAAATAATTGATTTTGCCAACTATCTATGCATTAGACCCATTAGGATTCCGGGAACAGGCCTTTAATGTATTTATATTGATTGATATTTGACTATAAAATTTACCGATGTGTTACTGAATGATTTGAGATTGATTTGATTTTATTGAATTGATTTGAGATTGATTTGATTTAATTGACTCTCTGAAACTATTGAAATACACTATTGGAATTGCATTATCAGTTATTATTTGCTATCTGAAATTTTTTATTGATTTTGATTGATTTGTACAAATTGATTTTCTGTTTTGAATTGATACCTGTGCCCAGTATCTGTTTCTGTTATCTGGCTCCGTCGTGTGGACTATCACGGTATTAGGTTGCATTATCGAGTCATGCATCATTGCAGTCTATGGCTTGCATTAGTATCATATGCATTGATATCTGTGAAGGAGGAGGAAGGTATCTAATATCTGGTAGCGCGCTTACCATCTGGCCTTTGGTGATGTGGGGTGTCATCACCCTGGTGCACTGTACCATAAAATTTTTATTGAATGAATTTCTTTTATATATATGTTTTATGAAGTTATTTTATTAATGATTTTGACAGCATGAGCATGATTTTATTGAATAGAAAATTTATTGTGAAATTAATCAAGCGTCTGCCTGTTCTTATTTCGTTGTGTGCTATAATTATCATTCACTGAGCATCTAGCTCAAACCACGTTTTCTCATGCATTATCTGCTTTTGGATCAGTAGAATTCTGCAGCTGATCCAAATATTCAGTCCATTTTCTGGAAGGGGACAACTTTGATTTATTCTCATGGTATGCCCGAATTCATGTGTTCTCGGGCTAATAATTAGTTTAGTTTATCGAATAATTTAAGTTTTTATTTGAAATCTGTAGAGACTCCGCAATTTACTTATGGGATATTTATGATGTTTATTCAGCATTTTGTCTATTTGGATTTTGTCTATTTTTGGATTAGTAAGTGACAATATATTCATTCAAGATACTCTGATAAGGCTTGCATGATTTAAGAATACTTAAATTATGCACCGGTCACGGTTCAGAATTTTGGGTCGTGACAAAGTTGGTATCAGAGCTCAGTTGAGGTCTAGTAAACTTGCGGAGCATAGGATCCTTAACGTCTTTTCAGTTTATCATTGCTTTAGATGTCTGCGTACTTTGTACCTTTCACCTGTCTTAATTTAGCTCACATTTTCAAATTTAATGCTTGTTTACTAAAATGAATAGGTGCCTGGGTCTGTTAGACGTAAGAGGAGAACTAGGGCCAAGGGTCTTAATGGTGCAAACCTTGATCCAACAAGGGAGGTACCCCCTCAAACTATTAATCAGACATCTGAATAGACGCCTATGGCTAAGACTGGGGCACAATCACTCCTTTGTTTCTCCATACTTTTCCATGATATTTAGTACACCACCTACTTTGTTAGTGTATCCTTTATCTGTATCAACACCTATGAGGAACGCAACAGACACTGATATGGTGTATAGGGGATGTATAGTTCACATTGGAGATAGGGAATTAGTTGCAAATCTTGTTTTTTTTAGATATATTTGAGTTTGATGTGATTTTAGGCATAGATTGATTAGCCACTTATCACGTTCCATTGGATTGTCATAATAAAGTGGTACTCTTTAAAATTCCTGGGGAGGAAGAATTTCAATTTCAGGGAGATCGCAGTATAGCCTCTAGTAATCTTATCTCTGTAGTGAGTGCTAGACGATTATTGCGAAAGAGGTGTAAAGGGTATCTAGCTTATGTTAGAGATGTTCAGGTAGAAGGTACAGGTTTGGAGAATGTTGCAGTGGTTAAGGAGTTTCCTGATGTGTTTCCAGAAGATTTATCAGGTTTACCCCCGGAGCGAGAGGTAGAGTTTGGTATAGACTTAGTTCCTGGAACTGAGCCCATATCTATGCCACCTTATCGTATGGCACCAGCAGAACTTAAGGAGTTGAAAGAGCAACTACATGACCTACTAGATAAGGGGTTCATTCGCCCTAGTGTTTCTCCATGGGGTGCTCCTGTGTTATTTGTACGGAAGAAGGATGGGTCTTTGAGAATGTGCATTGATTATAGGCAATTGAATAAGGTAACTGTGCGTAATAAGTATCCTCTTTCACGCATAGATTACCTGTTTGACCAACTTCAAGGTGCAAAATATTTTTCCAAGATTGATCTTCGATCTGGGTATCATCAATTGAGGGTCAAGAAAGAAGACATACTCAAGACGGCCTTTAGGACTAGGTATGGACACTATGAATTTTTTGTAATGTCTTTTGGTCTTACTAATGCTCCGGCCGTTTTTATGGATCTCATGAATAGAGTTTTCAAGCCTTTCTTAGATCAATTCGTTATAGTGTTCATCGATGACATTCTAGTATACTCAAAGAGTAAGGAGGAGCATGAGCAGCATTTGAGAATTGTCCTTCAGATCTTACGAGAACACAAGCTATATGCCAAGTTCTCAAAATGTGAATTCTGGTTAGATAGTGTGGCTTTCCTAGGCCATACAGTATCTAAGGATGGGGTGTGCGTTGATAAGAAGAAAGTTGAGGCAGTGCTTCATTGGCTTAGACCCACAACTGTGTCAGAGATTCGTAGTTTCTTGGGTTTAGTAGGGTATTATAGACGGTTTGTTCAAGACTTCTCTCGTATTGCAGCACCTTTAACTAAGTTGACACAGAAGAATGTGAAATTTCAGTGGTCTAAGGCTTGTGAAAAAAGTTTTCACGAGCTTAAGACTTGTTTAGCTACAGCACCAGTGTTAGCCCTTCCATCTGGATCTGGGGGTTATGTAGTATACTGTGATGCTTCTAGGATTGGTTTAGGATGTGTTTTGATGCAGCATGGACGGGTTATTGCGTATGCTTCTCGTCAGTTGAAAAGGCACGAGCAGAATTATCCAACTCATGATTTGGAAATGGCTGCAGTAATTTTTGCTTTGAAAATCTGGAGGCACTATCTGTATGGTGAGACTTGTGAAATCTTCACTGACCACAAAAGTCTCAAATACATCTTTAACCAACGTGATCTTAATCTTAGGCAAAGAAGATGGGTAGAATTGCTGAAGGATTATGATTGCACCATACAGTATCACCCTGGAAAAGCTAATGTAGTGGCTGATGCTCTAAGCAGGAAGTCTTCTGGTAGTTTAGCCCATATATCTACCAAAATGAGGCCTTTGATTGGTGAATTACATGAGTTGCTAGATCAGGGAGTAGAGTTTGAAATCATAGCTAGATCATTCTTAGCACATTTTCGAGTTAGGCCTATCTTGATTGATCGAATTAAGGCTGCTCAAAAGAGGGATTCTCAGCTGTGTGAGATTATAGATAATATTCATCAAGACCAAGCTCAAGGATTCATGTTGAATGATGATGGAGTTCTTCGTTATGGCACTAGACTTTGTGTCCCCAATGTTGATGAGTTGAGAAGAGAAATCATGGAGGAGGCACACCATTCTGCTTACACAGTACACCCAGGTTCAACTAAGATGTACCGTGATTTAAGGGAGCATTATTGGTGGGGTGGCATGAAGAGGGATGTTGCAGACTTTGTTGCTAAATGTTTGACTTGTCAGCAGGTTAAGGCAGAACATCAGAGACCATCTGGGTTACTTCAGCCATTGCCTATTCCCGAGTGGAAGTGGGAGCATATTGCCATGGACTTTATTGTGGGTTTACTTAGTACACGAGGTGGTTACAATGCAATCTGGGTGATAGCGGACAGATTAACAAAATCTGCTCATTTTCTTCCTGTGAAGACTACATATGACTTTGCTAAACTTGCACAGTTGTATATAAACAAGATTGTTAGTCTTCATGGAGTTCCAGTTTCCATTGTCTCTGATCGTGGTACTCAGTTTACTTCTCGATTTTGGAAGAAATTCCAAGAAGCTTTAGGAACACGAGTAGACTTTAGTACTGCTTTTCACCCTCAGACGGATGGACAGTCATTAAGGACCATACAGATATTAGAGGACATGCTTCGTGTGTGCGTTATGGATTTTGGTGGCTGTTGGGATCATCATTTGCCTTTAGTGGAGTTTGCTTATAATAACAGTTATCAGGCAAGTATAGAGATGGCTCCATATGAGGCATTATATGGTTGAAAGTGTAGGTCACCGGTTTGTTGGGATGAAGTTGGAGAAAGAAGGCTTACTAGACCAGAGTTGATACAATTAACTTCAGAGAAGGTTCGACTAATTCGTGATCGACTTTTGACTGCTCAAAGTCGACAAAGAAGTTATGCTGACCCTAAGCGTAAAGATGTATAATTTATTATTGGTGATCATATATTTCTGAGAGTTTCCCCTATGAAAAGAATCATGAGGTTTGGGAAGAAAGGGAAGCTTAGCCCTCGTTTTGTTGGTCCATTTGAAATTTTGGAGAGAATTAGAGCAGTTGCTTACCGTTTAGCCCTTCCACCTGGTTTTGCACATGTACATCTAGTTTTCCATATTTCTATGCTTAGAAAGTATGTACCAGATCCATCTCATGTTTTACAATCTCAAACCATGCAAATTAGGGATGATATGTCATATGAGGAGCAACTAGTAAAGATTTTATATTGACAATTTAGGAAACTCCAGTCTAAGGAAGTGGCTTTGATCAAAGTCTTGTGGCATAATCACTCAAGTAGTGAGGCCACATGGGAGGCAGAATTTGAAATGCGAGCCAAATATTCTCACTTATTTGATTCTTCAGGTTAAAATTTTGTCTATTCAAATTCGAGGACTGAATTTTTTTTTTAAGGGGGGAAGTATGTGGAAACCCATATACATTTATTATTTATTATTATTTTATTTTAATTAGCTAATAATAATCTAATATATTTATAAAAAATATATATTTTTTATTAGATGGTCTGCTTATTTATTTTTAGATATATATATATATATTATTTTTGAAATTAAATATATATCTGCAATCTGAACAACCCAGTTCAATAATAACTCTTATCCCATTCTACACCTAATAGAACTCTTGAAATATATATATACCCTAATCATCTCTTCTGCTAAACTTTGCTCTCAAAACCTGTTTATCACCTCATTTTTCTATCAAATACTCTCAACAAAGAATTCCAAAATTTTTACTTCTCTATTCATCACCTTTGATTCTGTTTTCAAGATAAGAATTCACATTCCTTATTTAATAATGGGTGAATTTAATTTTATTTTATTTTCTTGATCTGTTACAACTACTCTAAAAATTTATTTTCGATCATTGGTATTAAATTGGATTGATCATAATTATTATTAGATAATAATTTATTATTATTATTATTATTATTATTATTATTATTATTATTATATATATATATATATATATATATATATATATATATATAAACAAGAATTATTATATTTTATTATTATTTAATATTTTTCTTTTATATGTAGGAGATTCAAATAATTATTCTGTCAGCTGAAATTGTCTCTCTTTTATTAAATCTAGCTATTATTTTGAAGGTTCCAGGTGAGTGGTAATTATAGTACATGGCACTGTTTTTGTCCCTTTAAAAATTTCTTAGCATTAAGTTTGTTATTAAATGAAATTTTAAATCAATATTTTAACAATGATTTTATATGTGATTTTCTAGAGTTTTATTTTATTATTGAATTTTATTTCGATTTTGATTAAATAATTGATTTTGCCAACTATCTATGCATTAGACCCATTAGGATTCCGGGAACAGGCCTTTAATGTATTTATATTGATTGATATTTGACTATAAAATTTACCGATGTGTTACTGAATTGATTTGAGATTGATTTGATTTTATTGAATTGATTTGAGATTGATTTTATTTTATTGACTCTCTGAAACTATTGAAATACACTATTGGAATTGCACTATCAGTTATTATTTGCTATCTGAAATTTTTTATTGATTTTGATTGATTTGTACAAATTGATTTTCTGTTTTGAATTGGTACCTGTGCCCAGTATCTGTTTCTGTTATCTGGCTCCGTCGTGTGGACTATCACGGTATTAGGTTGCATTATCGAGTCATGCATCATTGCAGTCTATGGCTTGCATTATTATCATATGCATTGATATCTGTGAAGGAGGAGAAAGGTATCTAATATCTGGTAGAGCGCTTACCATCTGGCCTTTGGTAATGTGGGGTATCATCACCCTGATGCACTGTACCATAAAATTTTTATTGAATGAATTTCTTTTATATATATGTTTTATGAAGTTATTTTATTAATGATTTTGACAGCATGAGCATGATTTTATTGAATAGAAAATTTATTATGAAATTAATCAAGCGTCTTCCTGTTCCTATTTCGTTGTGTGCTATAATTATCATTCACTGAGCATCTAGCTCAAACCACGTTTTCTCTGCATTATATCCTGTTTGGATCGGTAGAATTCTGCAGCTGATCCAAATATTCAGTCCATTTTCTGGAGGGGGACAACTTTGATTTATTCTCATGGTATGCCCGAATTCATGTGTTCTCGGGCTAATAATTAATTTAGTTTATCGAACAGTTTAAGTTTTTATTTGAAATCTGTAGAGACTCCGCAGTTTACTTATGAGATATTTATGATATTTATTCAGCATTTTGTCTATTTGGATTTTGTCTATTTTTGGATTAGTAAGTGACAATATATTCATTCAAGATACTCTGATAAAGCTTGCATGATTTAAGAATTTTGCGCCGGTCACGGTTTAGAATTTTGGGTCGTGACATTATCAGAAATTTTTCCAAGGAATCTCAATGCTTAAAATTATAGTTGAATTTTGCATAAGTCTAAATTTAAAATTATACGCTTTCTCTTTTTGATGGGTCCAACACGTTTGGAAAAACGTGCATCTCCTTTCACTTTTGTACTTCGAGTCCTATTTAGAGATGGAATAATGTCTCAAATCAACTTGGATCGAATGACAGACTCGATCCTTGACAACCAAGTTGTGGGGAGGGAAGCTGATGTCTCTGAAATGGTGAACTTGCTGAGTTCCTGTGACCAACGAGTTCTAACCGTTGTTCCCATAGTGGGGATGGGCGGTTTGGGAAAGACAGCCTTAGCTAAACTGGTGTGTCATAAGCTATAGAAAGAAATCTTTTTGACGACAAAATATGGGTTTGCGTTTCTGATAACTTTAATGAACAAAAAATTTTGGGGGAAATGTTGCAAACTTTCAATGTAAACACGGGTGGAGTGACCAACATGGATGCAATACTTAAAGAGCTTAAAAAGCAATTAGAGGGGAGAAAGTTTCTACTTGTTCTTGATGATGTGTGGAAAGTTGCGCGTGAGACGTGGGATAAATTAAAGAATCGTCTGGTAAATACTAATAGAAACAATGGAAATGCTATTGTTGTCACAACTCGCAGCGAAGAAGTAGCGTCAATTGTGGAGACTCCTAGTTCGTATAGGCATGCATTGGATTTCTTGGCAGATGCTGATTGTTGGTCCATTATCAAAGAAAGGGCGGCAGTAACATCAATCCCTGTGGACATGAAGGCCATTGGGAAGGAGATTGCAGAAAAATGTAGAGGAGTGACGTTAGCTGCAAAAGTTTTGGGTGGGATGATGGGTTCCGCAAGGGACAAGGAGGCATGGTTGTCGATTAGAAATAGTACTGTTTTTAATGCCTCACATGAAGAGGATAATATTGAGTCTATATTAAAACTGAGTTGTGATCACTTGCCTTCAAATTTGAAAAAATGTTTTGCATACTGTTCGATGTTTCGAAAAGATTTTGAGTTTGAAAAGGAAGAACTAATTTGGCTTTGGATGGCTGAAGGTTTTGTTTTGCCATGTAGTGAAGATGAGGGCAACAAGTATTTTAATGCCTTACTTCAAAATTCATTTTTCCAAGATGTGGAAAGGGATAAATACGGGGATATTAAAGGGTGCAAAATGCATGATCTTGCATTATCTCTTTCAAAGTATGAAACATTGACTTTGAAAAACTGTTCAACTAGTGATGATACATGTTCCGCTCGTTGTTTATATGTGGATTGTCAAAATGCAACAACTACACTGGCATTTCCAAAAGGTGGTTCTAAGAAGCTGCGTAGTTTATATACGAATGGTATCGTCTTTGATGGTCTTGGAAGTTGAAAAGCTAGCGCGCTCTAAAATTGAAAGGTGCTAATGTCGAAGAGGTGCCATCTTCTATTGGCAACTTGAAACATTTGAGATATTTTGACATCTCAGACACTAAAATCAAAGTGTTGCCTGAATCCATCACCAAGCTCTACAATTTGCAAACATTGAGATTCCTTAGGTGCGATTCACTTAAAGAGCTTCCTAGAAATAAAATATGCAATCTGATCAGCTTGAGGCACATTGAATTTTCTTATGACAGGCAGATGCCATCTAGATTGTCCTTTTTTGCTGTGGGTACCAATAGGAGAGGTAGCTTTGGAGAACTAGAGTGCTTAAACCAACTAAGCGGGGAGTTGAATATTAGTTATCTTGAGGAGGTGAGAAATAAAGAAGAAGCTAAGAAATCAAATCTACGGGAGAAAACGAAATTGAAAGCCCTTCGTTTTGTATGGAGTTTTTTTGAAAGAACAAGCGACAACAATGAGGAAATGTTGGAAGGTCTTGAGCCTCATTCAAACATAGAAAGAATAAAGGTAGAGAGATATTTGGGTAAAAAGTTCCCTCAGTGGCTATATAGGATGAAAATTCCGAGTGAAGGTGATTCTTTCACTGTCTTTGATAATTTGGTGGAACTTGTATTGGAGGACTGTCTGTTGTGTGAAGAATTGGACATCTTCCTCGTCAAAACGCTGGAACTAATAAGCATGGGTAAGATAAGATGTATAGGGAACGAATTCTATAGCATTGACATTGGAAGCACAAGCAATGGAGGGAGAATGTTTCCAACATTAAAGAAATTATCTTTCGATAGTATGTGGAGTTTAGTTGAATGGAAGGCACCATCAGTGGATGAAGGAGGCGAAACATCTGTATTTTCTTGCCTTGAAGAATTGTGCATAAAGAGTTGTCCTTTGTTGGCAAAAATTCCATTAAGTGATAGTTCATCGCTTGTGACATTGGAAATCGAAAATTGTGAAGAATTGAGTTACTTATTTGAAGAACTACAAGTACACTCCTTCCCCTCTCTTAAAAGCATTACAATTAGAGAGTGTCATAAATTAATTTGTCTTCCAAGAGGACTCAAATCCTTCACTTCTCCGGAATCACTGGTAAAAAGTAATTGCCACGGCCTAACATCTGTTCCCGTATATTTAGGAGAATTGCATTCTGTGGAAAAATTACCCTGAGAGGATGATTGATGTTAGCTGTGAAATAGCTTCCGCAAGTGCACGGGTTACAGTAGTATAGTTTTAAAAATATCATTACCACAGGGAATTGTGCTTAAATTGAAATTAAAGGAATAAGCTAATTAGAATAGTAAAATTTAAAGATATTAAAAATGAAATTTAAAATTAAAATTGGTATTTTAGGAATTTAAACTAAATCAAATAATTAATTAAATTAATTAAACTAGTTTACCAAAATTTAAATTGAAATTGCTAATTATGAAATTAGGATGAATTAAATCTAAATTCCATAAAAATTAAAGTGATTATAGAGATAGAGTTTCCAATATTATTTGCATGTGGTTTATCCCCAATTTAGCCAAACACATGAAAATTACAATTTTGAGGGAAATCAATTCTTAATTCTTTGAAATATTTTTCAAGCATTTCAAAGTTGATATTTATCAAATCAAACATTGTTTTTACAGTATTTCAAACATGACAAAAACTCAATTAAAGCTCTAATTGATTTTTGAAAGTCCTCTTAATTCTCTTAGCTTATCTCTAACACCAAGAAAACTAAGTTTATTGCAAGATTATCTATCCCAAACATTTACTTTTCAGTTCATCTATCAAGGATTAAAACTTAACTTAATGAGAGTCCATTCATAAAGCAAGGCAACAAGCTCACAAGCAATAAATCAAAATACAGCAAATCTCATTTAAATGACTAAATCAGTTAAACTTGTTGCATAGTTGTAGGAGTTGAGACTATTGCCTTTGTGCAAAAATCACTAAGAAGCTGAGTCAACTGATCAAATCTTGCATTCATGTAGCTAATTGAGTCAAGTTCATAGATCCCAACCTTCTTTGGCTCAAGTGCTCTAGGATTTCCCCACAAATGGGTATTATGAGCAATTTTCTCTAATAGATCATAGCACTCTTCACTTGTCATTCTCATGAAATCTCCTTCTGCTTGTGAATCAATTGTGTTTCTTATGGCTGGAGTAACTCTGGTGTAGAAATTCTGAACAATCATCAATTTGGGTATTTCATGATGAGGACACTGCCTTTCAAGCTCCTTAAATCTCATCCAAGATTCATACAAAGTTTCATCATCCCTTGGTTTAAAAGCTACCATCAAATTCCTCAAATGAGTGGTCTTCCCAGGTGGGAAAAACTGAGATAGAAAAACTTGAGATAGCTGCTCCCAAGTCGCTATAGTCGCTTGTGGAAGTGAGTCATACCACTCTAATGCTGAATCCCGAAGAGAGTATGGGAATAAGGTGAGCCGAATCACTTCATCTGAAACTCCAGGCTACCTTTGTGTACCACATATCATCAAAAATTTCTTCAAATGAGAATGAAGATTTTCAAGTGGACTACCTCTAAATTGTGAATTCTAAACCATTTGAATGAGACTAGTCTTTAACTCAAATTGATTAGCTCCAGTGATAGGTCTATTATCTCTCACATCTGCACATCTAGGAAAAGAATAATCTAACACGGATATTCTCTGATGATCATTTTAGTTAACAACTTCATTTTGCCTATTTTGCTCATTTCCTCCATTTTTTCCATCAATAGCTCTATTTTGATTCTCCATATTTTCAATTTTCTCCTCTTGGTTAAACCGTTGTTGTTCTTCTTTTTCTGCTTCCTTTCTCCTCTTAGATTCCTTTTTGTTGACTCGACAAAATTTTTCAATTTCAGGGTTGAACAACAATTCAGTATCACTTGTGCTTTTTGATCGTCTCATAAATAAGAAAAGTACTTGAAAAACACAACGAACAGCAGTGAAAATAAAAGAAAATAAAAATTATAATCAACTTAAAATAATTAAAATCCAACTTAAAAACAAACAATTCCCCGGCAACGTCGCCAAAATTTTGATGTTAGTTGTGAAATAGCTTCTGTAAGTGCACGGGTCACAGTAGTATAGTTTTAAAAATATCGTTCCCACAGGGAATTGTGCTTAAATTGAAATTAAAATAATAAGCTAATTAGAATGGTAAAATTTAAAGATATTAAAAATGAAATTTAAAATTAAAATTGGTATTTTAGGAATTTAAACTAAATCAAACAATTAATTAAATTAATGAAACTAGGTTACTAAAATTTAAATTGAAATTGCTGATTATAAAATTGGGAGGAATTAAATCTAAATTCAATAAAAATTAAAGTGATTCTAGAGATAGATTTTTCAATATTGTTTGCATGTGGTTTATCCCTAATTTAGCCAAACACATGAAAATTGTAATTTTGAGGGAAATCAATTCTTAGTTATTTGAAACCTTTTTCAAGCATTTCAAAGTTGGTATTCATCAAATCAAACACTATTTTCACGGTATTTCAAACCTGAGAAAAACTCAATTAAAGCTCTAATTGATTTTTGAAAGTCCCCTTAATTCTCTTAGCTTATCTCTAGCACCAAGAAAACTAAGTTTATTATAAGATTATTTATCACAAATATTCACTTTTCAGTCCATCTGTCAAGAATTAAAACTTAACTTAATGAGGGTCCATTCATCAAGCAAGGCAATAAGCTCACAAGTAATAAATCAAAATGCAGCAAATTTCATTTAAATGACTAAATCAGTTCAAAGACCACAATACAAAACAATATTTATAAACCAACTTCTAGAATCTCAAAGATCTACTCACAAACCATAGTTTTAAGACAAACCTAAGTATAAAAATGAAGAAATAATGAAAATCTAAGCTAAGGGAAAGAAAAACTCAGTAAAATGATGAAGAATCTGCTGCTGGAATGTTGCAGAAAACGTCCTCTGCTGCTGCTACAAAACGATTTTACCTGCTCTTCTTCCTTTCTCTCTCTCTTGCAAAATCTCCTTGTTTTTCTCCTTGTGGAAAGAAAGTGAGAAAGAAGTTTTTATATGTTTCAGAGGTCTGCCCTAGAATGGGTAAAAAGGCAGAAGATTCTGCAGAAAGTGATGTATTAAATAGGAGGGTTGAGAGTGCCACGCCCGCCATTTTCATTAAAACGACACAAGCTGAATCGGTTGTATTACACCTTGTGCTGCAAGTTGTGTAATTTTCTTTCAAATGACTGCTCTGATCAAAATACACAAAAATTCTCTAAATTTAACCTACAAAACAAAAAAATTTTCAGGAAACAATGACATACCTTGCAGCTGGCGGAATTCCTGACAAATCAAACCTTCCAAGCTCATGACAGTCCTTTGTTATGCTTCCTTCGCCTCCGTAGACCTGAAAATTTTCAGAAATATGCTATTTCAGCAAGCATCAATCAAAAGAAGACCAGCAGCCAACAAAAACATACAGTTAGCCCCATTAAGCATCTGGATTACTTATTTAAGAACTTTAGCATTTAGGTTTAAAATGTATGCACAATACAATATAAGTTTGAATAACTACCTTTTGTTTCTTCCCGGCCTTCACCGCTAAGAATTCCAGCTAGAACTGCAGCACCATAGGCAACAGCTTCATCTGGATTGATGCCCTTGTTAGGCTCCCTTCCATCAAACATATCCTTCAACAATTCTTGAACCTTGGGAATTCTAGTGCTTCCTCCCACAAGAACAATCTCATTGATATCAGACTTCTTTAGACCTGCATCCTCCAAAGCCTTCTTCGCTGGCCGCAATGACTTCTTAAACAAGTTCACGTTCAATTCTTCAAATCTTGCCCTTGTCAATGGCTCTGACAAATCTACACCATCAAAAAACGATTCAATCTCCACTCAAACTTGGTGCTGGCTGCTGA